>NC_091987.1:98323767-98555573 GCF_044704955.1 Pristiophorus japonicus
GTTGTATCACTTCTCGGCCTCAGTGTGGATGTCAAGCAAGGGGGTCATCAGCCAGGTGGCTGGACCATATCGGTTATCACCAAGCATCCAGCATTGTCCTTGTGGCTGACTCTTAAAAATGTCAGAGATAGTGCTCTCACGCAGAATGTGAGCCTCATCGAAGGTGCCCGGACATTTGGCATTCACTGCCATTATGATCTGGTTGTGGTCGACAACTAGTTGGACCTTCAGGGAGTGAAATCCTTTTCTGTTACGAAAAAGCTCCGGGTCCTGAGAAGGTGGCCAATGGCGATATGAGTGCACTGAATTGCTCCCTGCACCCTGAGAAACTGAGCAATGCGGTAGAATGCTCCAGCCCTGTCAGTCTGAACCTCCGTAGTTATGGGGAAGCTGATAAAGTCCATCCTTCTCGCGTACAGGGCTTCCGTGACCTGTCTAATGCAGCGATGGGTGGCATGGTGAGACAGAGGGCAAATCTCGACCGCGGAGGCCCGAAAGGAACCGGACGCATAGAATGACAGTGCTGCGGTGATCTTGACCTCAACCGACACTGATATTCTGATGGAAGACTGCATATGTGGCCTGATAAGCTCACATATTTCATTGATCATCATCTTGCAGAAGCACAGTTTCCAAAGGCAGGTGTGGTCGGAATCGTGGAGGTAAGATCTCTGTTCCCTGTTAATGTGGGGTGTGTATAGTCTGGCCCTCCTCCTCATTCTTGCATATATTAAATTGGGGCCATATTGATGTGCATCACACATTGAGCCATCTGCACTCTGCAGCATCTGCATATTAATCGATGCAGGCTGAGAAATGGCTGGCCCCATTGCAATGGAAGTATAATAGCCATTGATCAGAAGCAATAACTTTCTCACTAAAATACACCTAGAATAAGCCCCCAATAGTCCAGAGTCTGAAAATATGTCTGTTGAGATGGTCACTTCACCTAAGAAGAACTCCAGAGTCAATGCAAACTTTCCCGAAGTTGAAGCAGCCTTTTGATTAAAGTGACCTGCGATTTAAAAAATGGCAGCCACACCGCTGGCGTTAGTTCAGAACAGTTCCACTTTTACTGGGCGGTTTTTGGGCGAGCGATATTGTGGGCGATATGTGTGCGAGGTGGTGAAAGTGACGCAGGGCGATCTCCTGGGCGTTAGTGTCGCCAAATGTGCTCTTTATGACAAAAAAAAATGAGCGGGTGGTATTATTGAATCTCGGTGTAATTCCGTGCGGAAACTAACGCTGGGCGATATGGGTGCTGATTTTGCCCATTCTGATGATTCCGCCCAAAAAAAGTGGTCGGGCAGTAATATTTTTTCCCGGCGTTACACACATGGGGAAAGTAACGCTCGCCGATAAGTTTCCGAAAAATGCCCATCAGTTTCCATTTTGTGGCTAAATGGGCGGTATATGGGCATTATACGTCATTTCAGCGGTAAAATGGACGGTAAGGGGGCATTAAGCATGCAAAAGCTGAGGAAAGTCTAGCCCATAATGTTTCCTCAAGTGTCTGTCTACTTCTAATTACAAGATCGTTTCATCTTTCCTTTCAAAAACATTGAAGAAAGTTAAGGTGTTCAGGTTAACTCAAACTATCTTTCAACCAGTCTTTTTATTCACTTGCTATGAACAACGTGTTAATACAACAACAACTTGTGTTTATATATTGGAATAGAATCGTTTCCGCCAGTAAGATAATCGGAATCAGCCAAACCAGCATGAAATATCGAGGAATTTTAAATGCAGGTGAATTAGAAACATAGAAAATAGGTGCAGGAATAGGCCATTCGGCCCTTCTAGCCTGCACCGCCATTCAATGAGTTCATGGCTGAACATGCAACTTCAGTGCCCCATTCCTGCTTTCTCGCCATACCCCTTGATTCCCCTAGTAGTAAGGACTTCATCTAACTCCTTTTTGAATTACGCCCAAAACCATTTGCCTTCCTGTTTTTCACAATCTGTTACGCTAGTTCAAGATTCAATTTGCCCGAATCAGGCCTCATTCACAAAACTGGCCACCACGCCTCCAGGTCAAAATTAAAAGATTGTGTCAATTGTGCTGGTTCGGGAAGGCTCTTCAAATTGCACCATTTTCTTAAGCGCACAGGTAGCACGTTTTAAAAGATTTTTCATGTCAAAAAATATTTCATTTACTTGGATGTGCACTTGGAGTGCTGTAACCTACAAGGCTACAGACCAAGAGCTGGAAAGTGGGATGAGGCTGGATAGCTCTTGGTCGGCCGGTACGGACACGATGGGCTGAAATGGCCTCCTTCCGTGCTGTAAATTTCTATGTTTCTAAGTCTGACTAGTGTACACCAATGAAACTATTAAATGGTTCATTATCATTTATTTTAAATCATTTTCAGTGATTTTAAATCAGATTACTTACAGGTGGAGGACTGGGCACCCTTATTAAAACACTTATTTTTTGTGATAAACTCATTTTCAGATGTATTAATAAAACTGCACCTGGTTACCACTTGCAAATACATCAAGGAATACTTGAATGGAAAGAAAAAAAGATACAATTCCATTCTATTATGCTGCGTGATTGCGCTGGTTCATGGAAGATTTTGCATTTGTGATTATAGAATTAATTAATTTTAGCAGACGTTTGAACTGTAACCTAACCAGCATAATTTTGGGCGCAATTTCCCAATTGCACCCAAAGTGGAAACTCTACCCCATTGCCTTTAATGGAGAAAAACTCAAGGCGCTTCACAGAAATTTAATCCGAGCAAAATCTACACAGGGTCAAGAAGGAAAGGTGACTAAAGACTTGGTCAAAGAGGTGGATATTAAGGAGGGTCTTAAAAGAGGAAAGGAAGTTGTGAAGGTGGAGATGTTTAGAGAGGGAATTCATGAGCGCAGGACCTAGATGGCTGAAGGCACGGCAGGCCATGTTGTGGCAAAGGTGTAGATATAAAAGAAAAACTTGGATTTCTATAGCGCCTTTCACGATCACCAGACGTCTCAAAGCGTTTTACAGCCAATGAAGTGCTTTTGGAGTGTAGTCATTGTTGTAATGTAGGAAATGCGGCAGCCAATTTGCACACAGCGAACTCCCACAAACAGCAATGTGATACTGACCAGATAATCTGTTTTTAGTTATGTTGATTGAGGGATAAATATTGGTCAGGACACCGGGAATAACACCCCTAGTCCTCTTCGAAATAATACATGGGATCTTTTACGTCCACTTGAGAGACCTCGATTTAACGTCTCATGTGAAAGATGTCACCTCCGATAGTGCAGCGCTCCCTCAGCACTGCACTAGAGTGTTAACCTAGATTTTTTTTTGTGCTCAGGTCCCTGGAGTGGTAAGGGGGGATGCACCAGAGTTCAGAGTCAGAGGTGTGGAGGGTTCGAGGGGGGAGTTGATGTAGAGCTGGTGAATAACAGTGGGCCCTTTTCTGGCCCACTAGTTCATCGCTGCATTGAAATCTCAGCCTAGATTAATTGCTCAAGTTTTTGGAGTGGGCTTGAATGCACAACCTTCTGACTCAGAGGCGAGAGTGCTATCCACTGAGCCAAGGCTAATACTGTGTAGGAAAACAGTAACAGATTTCTTCCAAAGATACTGTACAACCTTCCAGAGTTTTAAAATAATTTACCTATTCATCAACTAAGCATTATTTGTTTATTAGTTATAAAGTTTAGGAGTTGTGGGCTACTGCAGTGCCTTTACAAGTGGGAGAGAAATTTTGTTGAGTGTTTCCTGAATTGTCTGCAGGTTTACTCCCTTTATCCCTCTCCCAGGAGACTGTGTGGATAGGGTTTGGGTCTTGGTGTATGTTGCTGCATTATGTCTGGATCGGTGGGATTGAAGGGCTCGATGAGCTTTCGTATGTATGTACGTGCCCTCAAGCTGCCATCACTGATCATAACAAAAAACTGTTTTGCTGAAAAATTAATTATGCAACTTAAAAGAAATAAAAACTAGAAAGATAACATAGCTTTCCAGAATAATTTGATCAGGCTGCAATGTAGAAAATGCCACCAGTGTCTAAATATGTCTTTAGCTGTGTTGTACTGTAAAGCAATCTACAGCAGGAAAGTTTTTTCTATATATGATGGCAGCTTTAGGACACTATTGCAGATTAGCAGATAAATGATTTTTAAAAGTTCCAGAGTCTAAGATATCTTCGGAAGAACATGTACCATTTGTGGCACCAAGCCCTGAGGACGTGCAGTGCACTGTCGATAAATTGGGATTTTTGTCAACAGTCATTTGTGGATTCAACACCTGGATTAATAAACTTGGGCATTCATACCGGTTCAAGGGATTTGTTGGCTGGTTGCGACTGGGTAAAGGATCACGACTAAAGGTGCAGAGTCACGAATTGGCCCTCTGTGGGGTTTAGCTACCTCTGCTTGAGTAGTAGCATCTCCTCCTGCTGTGTGAGGGTGCCAGAGTGCGCAAGTCCACAACTTAGAAAGTAACACATGATGGACACTAAGGAGATTTTGTACTGAGCGGTGGTGGGGGAGGCGGCAGGGTTAATGTCTTCAAAAATGTTTGAGTTCTTCACCATTATATGTAAGGAGCCTGGTTTAATTCATTCGTCTGCAAATCCAATTTATACCAAGCTGGCCTTTGCTGTTGCCTAGTGATGGGCAGAGCCACAGGAATGTGTGGCCTCCCCGTCCTCCTATGAGGGCTGCAGGGTCTCCCATCAGTAGTGGGAGCCTGGTCATCCCATCAGGTCCCATCAGGAGGGCTGGAGGGTGCTGGCCTCTTGCTCCCGGTGCTGGCCCTGATGGCCAGAGGGGTAGGGCCAATCTGGGGCAGGGTGCCAGTAGTGGTGCCTGTGCAGTCCACTGATCGCTGGCCCTGCAGTGGGTAAACTCCCACTGTATGTGGCCACACTCCCTGGGCCATCACCTTGGTCCCGGAGGCGCAGGCTACATGATTGGGTAGCCTGCTGGACCTGGGTGCTTCAAACGGGAGATTGCCCTTGGTTTTGTCAGCGTATATCTTGGACACGGCATCACATATTATTCCATCATTTACATTCATGATACATTGGCTCCGCTCTCAGGTATGAGTTCATATTTGTCAATTACATCTTTACCGTCAATTACATATTTTCCCTGTATAGTACCAGCATCGCTGTACAACGTTACATTTAGATACTTGTGTTCATCAATTACACCTTTTTCATGCATCCTACCGGCATCGCTGTTCAACGGTACAGTTAAATACTTTCATTTGTTAATTACATGTCTCACATTAGTATCACCGGCATCGCTGTACAAAAAGTGAAACTGTCCCTTTAATTGTTCTGGGTTGCTGGTCTCCTTTAAGAGGGCCTTGCAATCTTTACCCCAATCCGGTTCGCTGCTCGGCATCACATGTTGCCCCCTCAAAGCTGCCCCTCGTGGTCTGGTCGCGGCTATCTTGATTTCAGGCACTTTGCCTTGTGGTGCGGGCGCCATCTTTTCACTCTCCTCGAGATAGGCTGCGGTGATCCTTTTCTACCCAGCCCTCCCGATGGGACCTGGGATGACCAGGCTCCCACTGCCGCTGAAGGGCAGCAGGGAGACCCTGCAGCCCTCAAAGGAGGACAGGGAGGCCACACATTCCTGTGGCTCTGCCCACCATTAGACAACGCAAAGGCCCTGAGACCCAGCCAACGGAGCGATCCAAGCCCACCCAGCTGGCAGGGAGTGCAGCGCCGCCATCAGACAATCCAGACACAGTCCGATCACTCTGGAACTAGCATCCTCACCCACCTGCACCTACACCCCAGGGGCAAGACTGTAATACCACCCTGTAATACCTTATCTGTAAAATGTACTTGTTCCACTACTGCTAAGCCCAAACAGTCATGTAACCAATCCTATTTTTTGTACATGCATGTAATTGCAACTGTCAAGCCACACACATGGTCTATGTATGGGGGGGGGGGGGGTGGAATGGGGGTATGTAGCCATGGACATATGGATCACACCCAGAACCCACTCAAACCCCCACTTCAACCTCCAATCGTCCATTGCTGACCATTTCCAATGTTGTGGCAATAAGGGAGAGAGCCATTCCCAAGCACAGACAAAGTGCAAGGGCTTTGGGCACTCAAGTCGAGGGCCAGAGCACACACTGCAAAGGCCAGTGGTACAAGACTTAGGGGGGAGTGATGTTGTGTATGTATATACCCTGTACACTCAATGTACAGTTACATAAGATCAATGAATGTATGTTTACACTGTATACAATATGCCTGTACCACCAGAGGGTGCAACAGGTGGAGACCTAGAAGTTACCTGCACACCGCAGGTAACTGGGTATAAAAAAGAGCCCACCTTACTGTAACCTCATTCTGGAGCTGCACCAAATGGACGAAGGTCACAACAGTTCAAGTTACCTCATGGAGTCATTACTAGAGTGCCTGCAAACACTACAAGTAAGATGTCAACATATAATGCTGATAAGGAGGCAGACAAAAAGTAGGAAATTATAGACCAGTTAGCCTAACATCTTTCGTTGGGAAAATACTGGATTCCGTTATTAAGGAAGCCGTAACGGGACATTTGGAAAAGCATGATTCAATCAAGCAGTTTCAGCATGGCTTTATGAAAGGGAAATCATGTTTGACACATTTTCTGGATTTCTTTGAGGATGTAACGAGCAGGGTGTATAAGGGGGAACCAGTGGATCTGGTGTATTTGTATTTCCAGAAGGCTTTCAATAAGGTGCCACATAAAAGGTTACTGCACAAGATAAAAGCTCACAGGGTTGGGGGTAATATATTAGCATGGATAGAGGATTGGCTAACTAACAGAAACCAGAGAGTCGGGATAAATAGGTCATTTTCTGGTTGGCAAACAGTGACTAGTGGGGTGTTGCAGGATCGATGCTGGGTCCTCAACTATTTACAATCTATGCTAATGATTTGGATGAAAGGACCAAGTGTAATGTAGCCAAGTTTGCTGATGATACAAAGATGGGTGGGAAAGCAAATTGTGAGGAGGACATAAAAAGTCTGCAAAGGAATATAGACAGGCTAAGTGAGTGGGCAAAAAATTGGCAGATGGAGTATAATGTAGGAAAATGTGAGGTTATCCACTTTGGCAGAATAATAGAAAAGCAAAGTATAATTTAAATGGTGAAAAATTGCAAAGTGTTGCAGTACAGAGAGACCTAGGGGTCCTTGTGCATGAAACACAAAAAATTAGTATGCAGGTACAGCAAGTAATCTGGAAGGCAAATGGAATGTTGGCCTTTATTGCAAGGGGGATAGAGTATAAAAGCAGTGAAGTCCTGCTACAACTGTATAGGGTATTGGTGAGACCACACCTAGAGTACTGCATGCAGTTTTGGTCTCCGTATTTAAGGAAGGATATACTTCCATTGGAGGCTGTTCAGAGAAGATTCATTAGGTCGATTCCGGAGATGAGGGGGTTGACTTATGAAGATAGGTTGAGTAGGTTGGGCCTATACACATCGGAGTTCAGAAGAATGAGAGGTGATCGTATCGAAACATATAAGATAATGAGGGGGCTCAACAAGGTGGATGCAGAGAGGATATTTCCACTCATAGGGGAAACTAAAACTAGGGGCCAGGGACTAGATTTTACACTTTTGTGCTTATTGCCCAAAAATGGGCATTATTTCCGGCATGGGCGGTAAAAATGGGTTTTCAGATTGTCGGCTTCTCACCCATTCTCAAAACACAGTCTCCATTTTTGAAATTGGGCGCTACCACGAGCGATATGAAATGGGCAGTAGTGTTAAATCTCACTGACCTTCTGCCGTAAAGTGTCGCTGTCCTTAGCAACGGCATGGCAACGCTTGATTCCCGCGATTCAGGAGGTCAAGCTCATCATGATATGAGCAGAAGAGGAGACAGAAAGAGAGGGAGCTGAGAGGGACTGAAGGCGTGTGTGGCTGTGGTGTGGCTGTGGTGTGGCTGCGTTGGGAGGAAGGAGGGAGGGTTTAGAGCTTTACAGCAAATAGAGAAAAAATAATTAGCTGTTGCCAGCCACATATTTGCCCGATTTTGGCATATAATGGAGGGAGAGGAGGAGGCATCACAGTACGTTGTGGAGACTGATTCTGGAGAGAGCAGTGAGGTGAGAGAGGAGCACATTGGAGGGCACAAAAGAGTGAGGAAGTTCTCAGACGAGGCAAATGCCTCCCTGCTGCAGGAGGTCAAGTTATGCTGGGGTGATTTGACACAGGGAGGGTGTGGGAAGCCCACCCCAAAGGCATACCAAAAGAAATGGACCGAGATAGCAGAGATGGTCTCATCGGCGACCAACGAGGTTCGTGAGGGCAACCAATGCTGCAGACGATGGAACTACCTGGTGGGATCCGCAAGAGTAAGTATTACATTTATTTACTATAATTATTATTTATATAATTTGATTTGTAACAGTCATGAATGACTATCAGCAAATGTGAGGTCTTTCACTTTTATCGGGAATGTTTTACTCAAAGCCTGCAGTCACGGTGCAAGTCTTTAGGTAAAGAATGATAATGATCATAATATCATGATCACATCTGTTGGTTATGTGTTGTATCAGTCTCTGTGACAGTACCTAGTAAATGATATCACGCAATGATCTCATGTCATGTCGTCCTGTCACCTTTTACAGAAGAAGCTATCGACGATGAGGTCTGTGCAGAGGCGAACGGGTGGGGGGGCCACCAGTCCCCAGTGACATCACTGAGATGGAGGAGCGGGTGCTCGCACTCGTGGGGAAGCACCTCCGGACAGCCACGGAAGCATCTGCGGACCCTGAAGTGATGCCACTTGAGTAAAGCTTACACCATTGCGTGATGTAAAGTCAATAGTTGCACACCCATTCATATCTAAACAATCATATATGATAGATGATTTCTAAAATTGTCCTAGAAATAATGCTGGCCTAATGAAAATCATTGCAATGCAAATGTGTTGATGGTCATGAAATGTGATGTCTGTGATGATTTTGAGAGCGGTGGTGCTTTTGTCGTGCGTTTGCTGTGTGTAGCGCTGGACTCACCTTGTGACCCGAGCACCCACTTCTCCTCTAATAACCTCATTTGTGTTTTGTAGCTCAGCCAGCAGCGTGGCCCCAGGCAAGACCACAGAAGCCAGAAGGTGGGGGCGTGGGGTCCGACTCTCCGAATGATCCTACATCTGGTGCTGAGGAGCTCCATTCTCGCCCGTCAATCCGCTGGGTCTGTTCTCTACGAACTTCAAGGAACCTGCATCGCCACGCCCCAGAAGCCATTCCACCCCAAGGCCATCAAGTGCTCCACTGGTCATTCCCGCCTCACTCTGAAGGTACCGGTCCAAGCACCTCGCCACAGGGCACCCCATTTGTCCCCAGGATAGCGCTGACCCTGCAGAGGCCTTGTGGATGCGGCAGATATGGTCCACAAGCGCCACATGAGAGCGGAGAGATGGTACATCGGTCCAGGAGGACTGTAGACATTGGTGACCAGCTCATCGAAGCATTGGGGGGCATATCTCGACAGGTGGCCACCATGACTGAGTATATTCCGCGGATGGCGGAGGCCCTGGATGCGATAGCCAGGAACACTGCTGGCACAGGCCTCCCAGTGGTCCCCGAGCGTGGCACTCCCCCACTAGGTTCCGCACCACCACTGCGAACGACAGATGAGAGCAAGGACCAAGATCCTGCTTCTGCAACAGAGAATGTTGCCCCCTCGGCACCCTCCGCTCCCATACCCGTGCAACCACCGCCTCTGTCTTCATCCCCCACAATGAGGCACCGCCTGAGGAGCTCCTCGGCCAGGCGGCATGGAGCGAGGAGGGGAAGGGGCAGAGGTGAGGAGAAGAAGGGGAGGGGGGGAAGGAAAGTGAGGTGTATGTCCGCAGGTGATGGCTGTGTTATATCTGCATCTGAGTGTATGCAATTTATTGTAATGTATGGGGGGAAGGGATCACTCTTCTGCTTTGCCTTTGTACTCTGTGTTGCTGGACATGTTGAATATTTGGTTGATGTCAACGGTAGAAAAAGTGGGGCGTGGGCGGGAGTTGGGTGTTTTTGCCTGTGATACTTATGATTTCAGACCAATGTTGTTATAAAAACATTTTTATTGAACATAACCTTGTTGCACATTGTCTCAGATAGCTGGACCGTTATACACTGGTGATTCCTTAACATGAAAGGGTTAAATAAAACTTAACTTCAATCAACGTAAACTTTAACTGGTACCAACGTGATGGCACCATTGAAGTCTGAGCTGCACACACACAGCAGTGTGTCAGCGTTGTCACTCACAGCAACGTTCTTTCAGGAAAATTGTTCAGATATCAGCTCCTCATGTTAGAGTCTTGCCATTATGTAGCCACCACAGGCCCTTTCCTGCGGTCTGGAGCAGGGCGTGGGCATGGTTGCATAGCCAGCCTGGTTGTCTGGCCCTAGTTTAGCGTCCAGTCCCTCGTCGTCCTCTTCCTCTCTCTCCTGAGGTAGAGCATCAGTCCCTTCTGGCAATTCTTGGCCCCTCCTGTTAGATTGTGCAGTATGGAGCACATGACCACGAATTTACCTACTTGCTCAGGGTGATATTGTCGCTCCTCTCCTGAGTGGTCCAGACATCTGAAGCGCTGTTTAAGCACAGTTATTGTTTTCTGGACCACATTGCTTGTGTCTCTGTGGCTACGGTTGTATCGCTTCTCGGCCTCGGTGTGGGTGTCACGCAGTGGGGTCATCAGCCAGGTGGCTAGACCATATCAGTTATCATCAAGCATCCAGCATTGTCCTTGTGGCTGACTGTTAAAGATGTCAGAGACAACGCTCTCACGCAGGATGGGAGCCTCAGTGAAGGTGTCCGGACATTTAGAATTCTCTGCTCCAGAGAGCTGTGGTGGCTGGGTCACTGAATATATTTAAGGCGGAGATAGACAGATTTGTGAGTGATAAGGGAGTAAAGGGTTATGGGGAGCGGGCAGGGAAGTGCTGCTGAGTCCATGATCAGGTGAGCCATGATCTTATTGAATGGCGGAGCAGTCTCGAGGGGCCAAATTGTCTACTCCTGCTCCTATTTCTGATGTTCTTATATTCTTATGTTCTTATCTAAGTATGAATGTTTCATCGGATTCGTGCAAAACTGGAGAGTTTTGTCAATCCAGTGTCCGCTCTCATGAAGAGATTGCAGCACATTCCAACTTTAATCTTTCTCATGTTAATTGGAGAGGTGGAATGTGAAATTTCAATTGTAAATGGTTAATTACCAAAAAATTGCATTACGTATTTTTTCACAATGCAAATTGGTTTCAGCTTTACATTGGTGTAAACAGTGCTATAACTAGGGAGTGCACTGAATGCTATGTATGGAGAATTACAACAGTTCTGGTTCCCCCTCAAGGTCTGCTGGAGAAACCTTGAGCGCTGAGAAACTCATACTACAGAAACATTGGATCGAGCTCCTCAATAGACCTCAGCAGGAAATGATGTCTCGACCTGATCTTCGACCTCAACTCCACTTTCCCACCCAACCCCCATATCCCTTGATTCCTCTGTAGTCCAAAAATCTATCTATCACAGCCTTGAATATACTCAATGACTCAGCATCCACAGCCCTCTGTGGTAGATAATTCTGAAGATTCACAACCCTCTGAGTGAAGAAATTCCTTCTCATCTTAGTCTTAAATGGCCGACCCTTATCCTGAGACTGTGCCCCCTAGTTCTAGACTCCCCAGCCAGGGGAAACAATCTCTCAGTATCCACCCTGTCAATCCTCCTCAGAATCTTATACGTTTCAATGAGATCACCTCTCATTTTTCTAAATTCCAGAAAGTAGAGCCCCAATCTACTCAATCCCTCCTCATAGGACAACCCTCTCATCCCAAGGATCAATCTAGTGAACCTTTGTTGCACCGCCTATAAGGCATGTATGTCCTTTCTCAGATAACTCGCTAAATGTACCAACAAGTCTCAGCTGAATACAAAAGACTACCAGCCAAACTAAGAATGGCAATATAGCATTCCAGGTGACATCCAGATATCACAAAATACCATCTCAAATTCTCCAAATTAATCATTAACACTTTGCTTTTTGTGGGACCTTGCTGTACGTAAATTGGCTGCCGTGTTTCCTGTACTACAATAGTGACTACATTTCAAAAATATTTTGACTGTAAAGTGCTTTGGGTTGACCTGAGGTCATAAAAAGGGGCTATATACATGAAAGTCTTCCTTTCCGTCATTCTTTAATTAGTCAAGGATGAAAGACTGCTTCCTCTAGAGTTAGAGGATGTATATCCCATCACATGGTACAAATATAAGATGACTGTGTGACCGTTGAAACCACCATGGGTTTTTGTACCTGTCTGTTGCTGTAAATATCCTCGCCAGGATCCTACACAATGTTCTTCATGAATCCTCATGTGGATTTTGATCCAAGTGAAGGTGATTCTTGTTGCAAGGTAACTTCAAAAAAGTGGCAATGGACCTGTTCATGGTCCACAGTGACCTTGACAGTGGCTTTGTGACTATGAGCAGACAAGTACCTTGGCAGTTCCAAGCCAAGTTGTCTTTCCTTACAAGTTCATCAACATGATTAACAGCTTTGTCCATCATCAGTCGAGTCAATCAAAGGTATGCACTGGAACTCACCCTGTTTCAATCTTTTTATTTTATGCTCATGCTGAAGAAAGCCTTGTCAAACCTCTGGGAAGGGGTATTTATCCAGGTCAGACAGTGGAAAAACTGTTCAACTTACAGAGCCCGTACACAAAGATGATGAAAAAAAAACTTTTCATAAGGCCCTATCCACCAATGGCTGCATATTAGTTAGAAGTCCTCCAGAATATTACCAATATAACCTCAATCATCTTCAGTCTGATGGATAGTTTGGAGTTCTTTGCATCCACGGCCAAAAACGACAATCTATCCATCAGCCTGAAAATGAATTTGATTGTGTTCCAACCAGCATGTCCTTCCAGTACATAACACTGTTCTTTGATTCAGTCCATCGGTCTGCCAACTTGGGAAAAGCATATAATTAGATGCATCACTGAATAAAGAATTATTTCAGTGACTAAAGATACTGCGCAGCTTTTGGTTGATGGAGGAAGCATGTATGAGACGATCATAGACTGAAAATTCAGACCATGTTCAAAGTACACAAATCAGTGCTCCTGTTGTCTCTACAGATGCACAGCAAAGACGTGCAAGCTTCCAGCTCACCTGCTTTTGCATTATAATGGAAACCAAATGGCAAAACACAATCCCAAACGAGATCCTGCCACATACTTGCTCATTGGGGATTGTGGTCATGCTGACAAAGGGTCAGCTGAGATGGCCCAAGGACAAGATGATCAACATTTCCCGTTTTCAGCTGGGAATGGAAGACAAATGTTCTCCTGGAGGACTTTTCCAGTATTATTGACATATTTTACAAAGTTACATGGAAACAGCTTGCTATGAGCAAGGGCAGATGGTAGGTTGTCATTTACCATGTTGGACATTTCTAGGGAGACGGCACACTGAAGCCTCACAAGAAAGAAAAAGGGGAAAAAAGAAAGACAAAGCATCAACCAGGCAGCGATGGCGAATTCTGAAGTACTTGTAATAAGCCTTTTGTAAATTGGACCATTTGAGAGCTTAATATTATGGTGGATTCCTTGGAGGAAACGGGTTTCATGAGGGGTGGAGGAGTAGACGCTTTGGAATAGGAAACAGGGAGGGTCTGAGGCATGGAAGTCAAGGACATGAACAAGTTGGACATAGCTGTGGTGATGGTCTTGGTTTCTGAGTCTTGATTTCTGAGATAGAAAAGTCCATAAGCTCCCTGCAATTGGAAGGGTGGATGGGGGAACAGGGAGGGGACAGGGATCAGGAATGGAAGTGTGTGCTGGTTTTCGAAAAGTCTGGTATTGTCCTTAAACTCTAGGATCAGTCTGGTAAATCTACGCTGCACTCCCTCCAAGGCCAATATATCCTTCCAAAGGTGTGATGTCCAGAACTGAGGTGTGGTCTAACCAGGGGCTTCTGTAAAGTTGTAGCATAACTTCTAGCCCCTTGTATTCTGGTCCTCTAGATATTCATTAGCCCAGCATTCCATTAGACTTTTTGACTATTTTCACATAGAATTTACAGCACAGAACAGGCCATTTGGCCCAACTGGTCTCGGCCGGTGTTTATGCTTCACATATTTCCATATTTATGAAAGGATATACTTGCTTTGGAGGCAGTTCAGAGAAGGTTCACTAGGTTGATTCCGGGGATGAGGGGGTTGACTTATGAGGAAAGGTTGAATAGGTTGGGCCTCTACTCATTGGAATTCAGAAGAATGAGAGGTGATCTTATCGAAACGTATAAGATTATTGTTGTGTATGGAGAAAGAGTCAGGCTGAATACTGTGAGCTCAAAGTAAAGTGTGACCTTAGTCTTTTATTGCAGGTCTCCAGAGTGCCTCTCCAACCTGTGAAGCCTCCTTAAATATCTGTGCTTCCAAAGGATTATGGGATCCCTTGGGACTCCAGGGGCTGAGCCCTCTGGTGGCTGTACAGATTAAATACAAGTCCACATATATCACAACACGCCGCCGCCCCCCCTCCCTCCCCGCAAAGTCAATAGTGTAACTATTTACAATGTGAGTCGATCTGGAGCCCTTCTTGCCCTGGTTGATCATCTCAGTGTGAAAGCTGGTATTGTTGAATCATTTTTTGGGCCCTCGCTGGGCTGCTGTGCAGCTGGCCTTGCTGGACTGCCTGGTGTGTTGGGCCATGTAGGGCTGCTGTGGATGATGGGTGTTGCTTCATGGTCAACCATGATGCCGGTTGCCACTGGTGTGTATGTTGGGAGATCAAAAAAGGTAGGGTCCAAGGTGGGTTGCTCAGGATATTCCATGAATCTGAGTTTGATTTGGTCCAAGTGTTTCCGGTGAATGAGTCCATTTGAAAGTTTGACCCGAAACACCCTGCTCCCCTCTTTGGCCACAACAGTGCCGGGAAGCTACTTGGGACCTTGTCCATAATTTAATACAAATACAGGATCATTGATTTCAATCTCACGTGACACATTTGCGCCATCATGGTATGCACTTTGTTGAAGCCGCCTGCTCTCATATAGATCAGAGTGAACGAACGAGAGCCTTGTCTTAAGTGCTCTTTTAGTGAGCAGTTCAGCAGGTGGGATTCCAGTGAGTGAGTGGGGTCTCGTGCAGTAGCTAAGCAGGACTCGGGATAGGCGAGTCTGCAGTGAGCCTTCAGTTACCCTCTTCAAGCCTTGCTTGATGGTTTGCACTGCTCTCTCTGCCTGACCATTGGACACTGGTTTAAACGGGGCAGATGTGACATGTTTGATTCCGTTGCGGGTCATGAATTCTTTGAACTCAGCACTGGTAAAACATGGCCCGTTGTCGCTCACCAGGATATCGGGTAAGCCATGAGTGGCAAACATGGCCCGCAGGCTTTCAGTAGTGGCAGCGGACAAGCTAGCCGACATTATCTCACGTTCAATCCACTTGGAGTACACGTCTACAACCACAAGGAACATTTTACCCAAGAACAGGCCTGCATAGTCGACATGTACCCTAGACCACGGTTTGAAGGGCCAAGACCATAAACTTAGCGCCGCCTCCCTGGGTACATTGCTTAACTCTGAGCATGTATTACATCTGTGAATGCAGGACTCTAAGTCCACATCAATACCGGGCTATCGCTTTCATCATTACGATGCCTGGATGGGTACTGAGGAGGTCATTGATGAAGGTGCCTCTGCCCTTCTTGGGGACCACTACTTGATTGCCCCACAGAAGGCAGTCTGCCTGTATAGACATTTCATCTTTGCGCCGCTGGAACGGTTTTATCTCTTCCTGCATTTCCCGTGAAGCATACAATTTTGACGAGAGATAATAAGGGGTCATGGTTTGTCCAGGCTTAGATTTGCAGGGCCGTGATGGGTGATTGCTCACTCTCAAATGCTTCCATAACCATGGCTAGATCTGTGGGCTGCGCCATTTCCACCCCCGTGGTGAGCAATGGCAGCCTACTGAAAACATTGCCGAAGTTTTCTGTGCCTGGCCTGTGGCGGATGACGGAGTTGTATGCAGACAATGTGAGCGCCCATCTCTGGATGCGGGCTGATGCGTTGGTAATTATCCCTTTACTCTCGGAAAATAGGGATATAAGTGGCTTATGGTCAGTTTCCAATTCGAATTTTAGCCCAAACAGGAACTGATGCATTTTCTTTACCCCATAGACACATGCTAACGCTTCTTGTTCAATCATGCTGTCGGCTCTCTCAGCCTTAGACAGACTCCTGGATGCATAAGCAACCGGTTGCAGTTTCCCAAAATCATTAACTTGTTGCAATACACACCCGATGCCTTATGAGGACGCATCACATGCTAGTACCAAACGTTTACATGGATCATACAATATAAGCAATTTGTTTGAGCAGAACAATTTTCTCGCTTTTACAAAAGCATTTTCTTGGCTTTTGCCCCAAACCCATTCACCCCCTTTTCATAGTAAGACATGTAGTGGTTCTAGCAGTGTGCTGAGACCTGGTAAGATGTTACCAAAGTAGTTCAAGAGTCCCAGAAACGACTGCAGATCCGTCACGTTCTGTGGCCTCGGTGTGTTCTCGATTGCCTCCGTCTTCGCGTTGGTGGGCCTGATGCTGTCCGCCGCAATCCTCCTTCCCAAGAACTTCAATTCAGGCGCCAGGAAAACGCACTTCGAGCATTTTAACCTGAGCCCCACGCGGTTCTGCAAGTGCTCGACTGTGACCAAGATATCGTCCTGGAAGACCACAGTGTGTGGGACCGTCTTCAGTAAACTGTCCATGTTTCTCTGGAATAGACAGTTTCTTAAACGATAAGGTGATAAGGGGTTATGGGGAGCGGGCAGGGAAGTGGAGCTGAGTCCATGATCAGATCAGCCATGATCGTATTAAATGGCGAATAGCCTACTCCTGCTCCTATTTCTTATGTTCTTATATGTCTCTCCTCCCACCCTACTTCATCTCACCATATCAGCATATCCTTCTATTCCTTTCTCCCTCATGTGTTTATCTAGCTTCCTCTTCGATGCATCTGTGCTATTCATAGCACCTGCTCTATGTGGTAGCAAATAGCTTTGAATGGGATGGGAAACTAATCTTGCAGGAGATTAAAAAAAAAGAGTTGGAGCAGGAGAATGGAGAGAAGAGGCTGGAGGGAGCAGGGGAAGTAGGGCAGCAGAGTGTCTTGGAAAATGTTAGAGGAGCTTGGTTCTGAAGTGACAGCCAGTATTGCCTATGCAAGTGAATACAGTGAAAGTAGTTTTAGATTACACAAACAAAAGGCAGAAACCTCACATATATGTCAGCCTACAAAGCACAAACACTTACGCTACAAAAAAACTAGCACAACTCTCCCAAAAGCTGACAACAGCAAAAAATGCATCATATAACTGAAAGACAGCCCTCAATAAAGCTCCATGGCAAATGACACTGCCTTAATGCAACAACATAAGTGGAATTCCTTTACATTATATTGGATTTCAGGATTTTTTTTGTTAGTACCTTTTATTTGCTATATGGAATAGAGCAGTTCTGACTCTTGGCAACAGCAGGTTGCTTGGCAGGCTGTGGATCTAATGAATAGAGAAATACGGAGAGGAGGAGAGGCGGTTTGTGTGTTTAGTGCAGTCAAGTGTCCATAGTGAAAGTCTATTTGCTCAGACGAGAGTGGGTGGAGGGGGGTGTGGGGTGGAGGCGGAGAAATGGAAAAAGCCTGCCTGTTGCTGCGGCTAGCTCCCTACCTCTTGTGGTCCCAGCTCTTCCTGGTCTCGCAGCCAAACACTTAGCTCAGTGTTACAGAAGCAGAATTGTGTGATCTTGCGAAGTAACCCAATATTTTATCCCACAAAAATCGGGAAATCTTGCATCTGCAGCACCCGGTGGAAGCTTGAGCAGGAGCAGATGCCATGACAGCGAGGGAACTGGCCATAATATTGGGCGGGGGCTTCCCTTTGGACAGAGTGCGTGGAATTCCTAATTTGGCAACAGTTTGATCTGTGATGGTGTCAAGTTTGACATGTTACTATTTAAAGCATTGCGGCAGAAAACATCCCTCTTGCATCGTGTCTTCCAGTACTTAATGTATTATGACTGTTTCAAGGCTGCATTAGTTAACATAAGAACATAAGAAATAGGATTAGGAGTAGGCCTTACGGCCCCTCGGCCTGCTCCTCCATTTAATACGATCGTGGCTGATCTGATCATTGACTCAGGTCCACTTTCCTGCCCGCTCTCCATAACCCCTTATTTCCTTATCGGTTAAGAAACTGTCTATCTCTGTCTTAAATTTATTCAATGTCCCAGCTTCCACAGCTCTCTGAGGCAGCGAATTCCACAAATTTACAACCCACTGAGAAAATAAATTTCTCCGCATCTCAGTTTTAAATGGGCGGCCCCTTATTCTAAGATTATGTCCCCTAGTTCTAGTCTCCCCCATCAGTGGAAACATCCTCTCTGCATCCACCATGTCAAGCCCCCTTATAATCTTATACGTTTCGATAAGATCACCTCTCAATCTTCTGAATTCGAATGGTAGAGGCCCAACCTACTCAACCTTTCCTCATAAGTCAACCCCCTCATCTCCGGAATCAACTTAGTGAACCTTCTCTGAACTGCCTCCAAAGCAAGTATATCCTTTCGTAACATGGAAACCAAAACTGCACACAGTATTCCAGGTGTGGCCTCACCAATATCCTGTATAACTGTAGCAAGACTTCCCTGCTTTTATACACCATCCCCTTTGCAATAAAGGCCAAGATTCCATTGGCCTTCCTGATCACTTGCTGTACCTGCATACTAACCTTTTGTGTTTCATGTACAAGTATCCCCAGGTCCCGCTGTACTGCGGCACTTTGCAATCTTTCTCCATTTAAATAATAACTTGCTCTTTGATTTTTTTTCTGCCAAAGTGCATGACCTCACACTTTCCAACATTATACTCCATCTGCCAAATTTTTGCCCACTCATTTGCTTGTGTAATTGGGGGGGGGGGAGGGGTTGGGGTGTGTTGTGGTCTCTATGAGGGGGTCAGGTTCCCTTCTGACCAACTTTCGAATCACTCCCCCTCCCTTGGATTCTGTACTCTGGATTTATTTGGGGGGTGTGACCAAAGTGCAGTGGACACTGGTTTGATGCAAAGAACTTCGGTTTTATTACAGTCAAAGTAATACAGGCCTACTACTCTAGTAAGAAAATACACGCCCAAACTTACAATCACTCTAATAAAGTACCATACACTACACATTCAGTAAAATTATACCTCCCACCACCCAATACCTAATTCTAGCTAGGTTAGACTCCAGGGCGGCAGGGACTTATGCTTACCAATCCTTTTGTTAGTTAATGGTAGATGGTGATGTTCTTCCTTCCTTCAGGACTTCAAGACTTCGAGGCTGGAGAAGTTAGTTTTACAACTGTCACGTTGGTTTCTCTCCTTGACTTGATGAGGTAGTAGCAACCACCTCTCTCCCTCACTAACCTCTGTTGAAAACATGGGCAGTTATACGATTTCAGTGTTCTAATCTTGCCGTCCAATCTGTTCACAATCCTTTGTATAATTTTGGCGGGCTTGGTTCTTTGTAATATTTTGTCGGGCTCGTTAAAATTGATATGTCTTGGGTGGGTTGATCTTCGAAAAACTGTTTCCTGATGGAAATATTAGTTTGGTAATTGCAATGTCCTTTTGTGCTTAGTCTTTCGCATACAGGCTGGATTGGGCCTCTTTGTGAAGTATATGCTGAAAATGGTTTGTCCAGACCCAGGTTGATGGGGAGCTATCTCTGGGCGATACTGTGATGGTAATGTCTCTTGTGGAGGAAGATTTCCAAATACTCATTCTTCCAGACAGGTTACCTCAGTCCTCACACCCAGACAGTTCCAATAATCAAGTGGGCTTCCTTTGTTCCCTAGGTCTGCCCACAGGCTTGAATTTGTCTTGTAAAAATTCATAATTCTATTAAAGTTTGTAGTTTCTTCCATAAGCACTTTAGAGTTCCAAACTTTTCGGTAGATAGTCCCAAATTAAATTTTCTTTCGAATGAGCCCAAACACAGGTGGGGGGGTTCTGGTGAATTTTGCTCTCTGCAGTCCCCCCTGTTGACACTCTACATTCCTTGAGTGTCAATCAAGGTAAGCAAAATTCCTGCTCCCAAGAGTCAACTTTCCCTGCATTTATACTGGCTAAACATTACCCTGCATCCCCCATTGAAATGCAATGCAATATAGAGGTGAATACAGTCATTACAATTCGGTTATAGCATAGAGGGGGTATGATGTCCCTCTTTTACTCGGTTTTCACAGTAAAATCACGGTATACAATCATACACAACTTCAAGTAAAATAAAATAAAAACATATAGTAACACATTCTCAAATCGCATAAAAGGTCCATAGTCAAACATGTTTTAAGTTCAGTAAAATAAAGGTACATAGTCAAAACATTTAAGTAACATACTTACAACACTCGGATGTTGCGGTTTACAGCAGGTAAAATCAAACACAAATTAAATATGGTAGTATGGTGTTACCCCTCCCTGCGCAATCCCAAGTTCGGCCAAGGAGCATATAGCACCCTTTGGTGCCTGACCTGACGGCCTCTACCTTTCACTCGGCAAGTGAGACACCATAAGTAAATTATAATCGCGAGTTGACAAATGACTAAAGTATGGGAAGCGATTCGGATCCAGACTGGGACCTCTATATTTCTGAAAAGGTCCCACCAAGGCAGAATGGTGATCTCAAGAATCTTTTTCCCTATCTCAATGGTTTTCTGTTCTAGAGTATAGAAATGTTTTTGTGAGATAATCACAGCTTTATCAGAGCGGTGACATGTTCGGGTAGAGGGGGAATTGCACAGCCAAAATGTACAACATAATCCTGCAGGTTTGTAATATTTTCCTTCAGTGAGGTGGACAGTGGAGGGTTCAGAAATGGGGATAATCCGTTCCTGGACCACTTGAACTGATGCTTCAGGTTTGAAGCAAAAACTGTTGTCACTCACCGGACACCAGAAGTGTCCATGGTAGTGGGGCGCACTGGTGGTGACACAATATGTCCCACCCCCTATGTATTCTACCTGTGGAGGGACATGGTCCTGTGTCATTACCTCCATGGTGCAGTTAATAGGCTGTGCACCAGCAGCTTTAAACCCACACTGTGACTTTGAATGAGCACTCAAGTACTGGGGACACAGTATTACGTGTGCACCCCGGCTCTGGCACCCGGAGAGGTCAGTACCCGTTACAGCGTATTCCCACTTTATGACATAGGGTGGGACCGCTGCGAAACGAATGTGTGCACCTCCCTGAATAACTCCAATGTTCTCTACCCGGAATACCGGTGCAGGTCGGGCTGTCCCACCAATGACCGGCATCCTTAATACTATCCCCATAATAGTGTGGTTAGATTTCTCACAGTCTACTGGGACAGGGTAGGCTTCAGAGGCAAGGCGGAGCTGGCACGGGCTTAGTGAATTGCTGTACGGGTGGAGGGCTGCGAGGTGCTTGTTCCTGACCCAAGAGGGGACTACACCTTGTTTTAAATCCTCCAGGTTGTTGCGACCCTCGCCCAACAACCATGCCCCATACAGTACGCACACTTCATTCTGTGCAGCCTGGTCAGAAGCATTTCTATCCTCCCATATAAGTGCATTCACTGTCTGTGCATGTTTTTCCAGCTCAGCCACTATTTCTTTTAAATGGACAGTCATGGCCTGGTCCTCATGTAGTTCTGATCCTACTACGGTGTTCTACTGTTTTAGAATTTTTCTCAATTGGGTCGTTAAACTGTTTATCTGTGTTTGCAGCTCTATATTATCTAGGCTATTTATTACAGAGGATGCTGTATTGTAGGTAGTGAAAACGTCATTTATGATTCCCCTTCTATGTCTCCCTGAGCCCATGGTGTCCCTAGCATTTATAGAAACATAGAACCATAGAAAATAGGTGCAGGAGTAGGCCATTCGGCCCTTCAAGCCTGCACCGCCATTCAATAAGATCATGGCTGATCATTCCTTCAGTACCTCTTTCCTGCTTTCTCTCCATACCCCTTGATCCCCTTAACTGTAAGGGCCATATCTAACTCCCTCTTGAATATATCCAATGAACTGGCATCAACAATTCTCTGCGGTAGGGTGTATAGGTCTGCTTTGTCCACATTTCCAAAATCTAACTCATAAAATTTCTTGAACATGTCTCTAAGTAGGGCAGCTCTGTTTCCTTTGGACACCATGCAGGCAGGTGTACCTTGGTAAGGTTTAATATTACTGAAGCTACCGCATAATGTACCCCTGATATAACACCTTTTCGGTCGGTACCAATACTAACCCGTTCCCTGGTCCCTTGGTGGTGGTAGGACACCTTTCTATTACTGTGCGTATTGGCGGGGTTGTGGGCAGGGGTTTCTTAATGTGTGCTCTTAGTTCAGTGGCATTAATTGGGAGTGGGGAGTGTGGGACCGTGCACTCGTGAGGGCTAGAATCCCACCCCATCCCTTCCCCTTCATCTTGCCATTGCCTGGCGAAGGCGATTGATATGCCTGCGGGATAAATACTCTCTGATCCCCACATGCAAACATAAATTCCTTGTTCGGATTCCCACCATTTGTCCCAACAGACTGTCACTCCTCCCCGTGTCCCCGTGATGGTGCGGTACGTATCATTACCGTGTCTTTCCCAGTCCGATTCTTGGTCCCATGCGTCCTTGCTGTGTTTTCTGAGCCACCACCATCTTCCCAGGGGAATGTTCCCTTTGCAAGTTAAACATACACGCCTTCCCTCTGTAACATTGACTCGGGCAGCGATTATCTGCATCCGGGGGCATGGAAGTGAGGCCTCCCCGTAGGTAAAACCTTCCTGGCTGGAGTAGCGGGTAGAATTAGATCCCAGTCACCCTGGCCATCTTCCCTCGTGGGCGTAAACGGCGAGTTCTTCCATGTCTCGGGGGCCACCCCCGGCGGTTCCGATTGGTGCTCTCCCTCCTGAACACCCGTAGGTGAGGGATTCTTCCACGTCTCCTCGGTCACTGCTGCTCATCCCTATCAGGGCGAGCAGGAACAGGATCCTTTCCATACTATTCTCTTTCCTGTACGGGCACAGAAAACAGATTGTCTAGCCCTGAGAAAGCTCTCTGGCTTCACAAATGTGACTGAGTTCCAAGTTGGGCTCATAATCTTTAGTTGACTGGCTGTCTTATTCAGTTCCTTGTGGACTGATTGCTTTTAACTTTATTTCACAATTGTTCTGCTTGTTATCTTACCAGTGCTTCCTTAATAGCCATACCGGTAGATTCTTCTTACTCCCAGGTGTTACCTGGTCTGTGCTTCTTTTAACAGCTGCACAGGTAGATTATTTTCCTTACCCCAGTTAACTAATACATATATACTTATCATTACACAGATAAATCTTACACTATTCTAAACTTATTCACTAAACATACTTAAATTCCTATTGCTAAACATCCTTAAATCCATATCGCTATATATGTACATCTGCCACCCATCTCCAGGTGGCCAGGTTAATTCCTGCCTTCTCTTTTTTTTTCTTCCGCTGTGTGTCCAGCAAGGTAGGTGATAGATTGGTCTGCACCGTCTAACCCTAAGTACCCTGAGTCCCACACTATTGGGGGAAGGTCCCCTCCGGTGCTGCAACACACCGCTCCTTTGGGGGTGGCTGCCTGGTCGAGGGCTACGGGCTGGGGATTCCCACTTGGTGGCTGGTCCACCGCTATCTCTTCTGGGGGTCCCTCGTTATCGAGGCTACCGGCTGGGTGTCCCTGCTTGCGGGCTGGTCTCTTTCCTTAGGTACCCTTTTGCGGCTGGTCCCTTTCTCGGGGCTGAACCATTCAAATTGGAGTGCTGGTGACCATGGTGTCTTTGGCCGTGGCGTGCGGGGAGTCCTTCTTAAGGCTCCGGCTGCTGGAGTTGCGTCCGAGTCCCAAATGATTGGGGGGACAGCTCCTCCAGTAAACAGTCCACCGCCTTTCTAGATGTAGTCTGTGGGTCTGCCACGTTCCCTGTGGGATTTCCACAGATGGGGGTCGTTGGCTGGGGATCCCTGTCTTTAGTGCGTTTACAGGTTTTGGCTGTCCCTTACATTTAGCTGCTGCCCCTGGGTTGAAAAGTTTGCACTGATTTATGTGGAACCACTTTGTTCGGCGGGGCAATTTTATGGCATAGACCATGGGGTTTGCCTTGTCGACAATGTGGTACGATCCCATGTACAGTGCCTCAAGGACCCAGACTCTAGCGTGGTTTCTCACCATAACCTGGTCCCCTATCTCCCACTCATGGTGCTTGCGGGGTTCTAGCAGCAGTCGGTTTCTCCGATGCTGTTTTCCCATGTTGCTAGCAGCCTGCCAGTGAATCTGTTTAAGGTGTTCAAACAGATTGCTGACAAAGCTGTCCCGGTTCACTTCCGTAAGCTGACCTTCCGTGAGTCCCAGGGCTAACACATGGGTGCGGGTTCTCATGGCTCTGCCGATTATGAGCTCGTACGGGGAGTACCCCGTGCTCTTTGACGGGCTGGCCCAGATCCCCATGAGGACCAGTGGTAGGACCTCTATCCACCCCTTGGGTGAGTCCCCTGTCTCTTTGCGCAGCCTTTCTTTGATGGTGCGGTTTAAATGCTCCACAATCCCGGATGACTGCTGAGTACCTTAAGGGTCTCCTGCATTACCTGCCCGGTGAAGTGACTCCCTTGGTCGGACTCCATGTATTGTGGTAGTCCTCATCGAGAGAACACTTCTCTGACCAGGATCCTGGTTGTTCCTAGGGCAGTGGCTGTTCTGCATGGGAAGGCTTCCACCCATTTGGTGAATACATCCACCAAGACTAGGCAGTACTTGTAACCTCCCTGGGCAGTGGGTAGGGGCCCGATGTAATTGATTTAGATTGACTGTCAGGGTCTCTCTACTCTCCTGATATGTCCCATAGACAGCTTTCTTTTCTGGGGATCGGAGTTGTTGGCCGCGCACACCAGACAGCTAGTGCAGAACTCGTGGACATCTTCCCTGAGTCCTGGCCACCACCCTGACTGTTCCACTCGTTGCCAAGTGGTCTCAGGTCTGGGGTGTTCTGCTCCTGGACCCTCGTGGGTCACCTGGAGCAATTATCTCCGGTGTTGTTGCAGTACTACCCATTGCTCCCCCCTGAACAGCATGCCTTCTTTCGCTGCGGTGCCGTACGGGCCGTCTATCCTTTCCCCTTTCGCTAGCTTGTTCAGGACAGTTTTGAGGACGGGGTCTTAGGTCTGGACCATTTTTAGGTCCGGGGGCAAAGCTATTCCTGCCTTCCCTGCCGTCCCTATCCTGCCCCTGACTGCTGCTATGGGTCCTGAGTTGTACGGATCCCAGAGCTTGCCCGTGCGGGCATCTTGCTTGGCTAACATGTCAGCCTGCTGGTTTCCCTCGCTACGGGGTTCTCGGGTGGTATGTGCCATCACCTTATGTATATAGATATTCCCTTCCTCCCCAAGGCTTTCATGATCTTTTTCAGTAGGGGCTTAATTGCCAGGAGTCTCCCATCTGCGGATGTGTATCTGCGGCGGAATCAAAATTGCATGTGAACATACTGTCTGACCAAATCGTGTATGGGGTAGGGAATTCTTCGGGGTGTGTGACTACATAAACCACTGCAGACAGTTCAGCATGCTGGGCGCTCATAGTACTGGGGAGTTTAATCGCCAGGGCAATACCTGCCTCGGGGTCCTAAACTCCGCAGCCTGTGAGTCGTTCACCCGCAGATACTGTGCTTGAACCGTCCACATAGATCTCTCGGCCTGTGGAGTGTAACCCAGCCCGAAAGCCTATGTTAATTTCCCATACCCCTTCTACGGAACACCGGTGGGCTGTCCCTAGATAAATCATGTTGGCTGCGAGGTCCATTTGAGAAAGGAGCAGGGTCCAGCGAGCAATGCAGGCACTGCTCACTGTCCTGTCCTTGATTCTCCCGTCCAGGAGCATTTGAGTGGCGTATGGTGGGTAAGGAATGTGATAGGGGACCCTCCTGTGAAGATCAGTGATCTTTTCACAGCCCAGTGAGTGGCTAGGAGGTGCCGCTCACAGTTGGAGTATCCCTTCTCCACATCCGTGAGTATCCTGGAGGAGTAGACCACTGGTCTCAGCTGGCCGTGCCACACTTGGAGCAGTACTGCGCTCAGGCTGTCCCCACTGGCTGCTACCTCCAGGAAAAACTCTTTACCCCCATCTATGGCCTCTAGAGCTGGCACGGTCTGCAGGTCTTTCTTGAATTGGATAAATGCTGCCTCGCAACCTTTGTCCCATTCCCACTCCACTCCCTTGTGTAGGAGTCGAAGCAGAGGGATTGCTGTGGCTGCATAATCCTCAATGAAATCTCTGCAGTACCTGGTTAGCCCTAGAAAAGATCTTACTCCTGTTACTGTGTTGGGGGCGGGTAACTTCTGCTTCCCTTCTAGCTTTGTCTATGGCTCTTTCCCCAGCGCGCACAGCCAGTCCCAGGAACTTTACTTCCTTTAGGCAGATCTGTGCCTTCTTGGGGTTTGCTTTAAATCCCTCTTCTTTCAGCAGCTCCAGCAGCTCAGCCAGCAGTGGGCCATGCTCCTCCCCCTCATCGGTGAACAGGAGCAGGTCATCTACACACTGTACTAATTTCTGGGGTCTGCTGAAACTCTTTAAACAGTTGGCCATACACTGATGGAAAATACTGGGGCTGTTGTGGAAGCCCTGAGGGAGATCGTTCCAAGTATCGTCCTATCCTTTAAAGGTAAAAGCAAACTTGTATTGATCTTCCCTTCTTAAAGGTATGGACCAGAACCCGTTGGGAATATCCAGCAACGTGAAGGTGGTCACAGAGACTAGGATACTTCCAATGAGGTCGGCGACAGCAGCAACGGTGGGTGCACAGGCGGGGATGTTACGGTTGAGTACTTGATAGTCCACCGTGGCTCTCCAGGAGTTGCCCGGTTTCTTAACCGGCCACAATGGAGAGTTCACATGGGTAGCTATCGGTCTCAATACCCCCTGCTTAACCAGCGAACCCAAGGCTGTTTCCATGTCTGCGTCCGCCTCCCTGGGGAAGTTGTACTGTTTCTGTGGTCGGGTCATGGGGTCCCCATCTATGCTAACCTCGACCCCGTTTATTCTCCCACAGTCATGTTTCTGAGTGACAAAAGCTGCAAGGTACATACTCTTGATATTCTACAGGGGTGTTACTGACCAATGATTCAAGGTCGTAACTCTCCTTTGGTTTCATGATGCACACTGTCCCTTTTCCCTGTTTTCCCGGGATAACCATCATCTCACTCTCCTGTCCCGTGCAGAATGACCCCCAAAGACAGTGGTTTCTTAAATCCACTAGGATCCCGTGGCCTAGGATGAAGTCAGCCTCCAGGATCCCTCTCCCTTCCTGCTCCCCCTTCATCAGGACACAAGTCCACTTAGTGTGGAGTGTACCGAAATGAATGGAGAGCGGAACGGAGAATGAGCCAGTCTGTTCAGTGCCTGTGAAACCCAGCAAGCTGTAGGGGACCCCGTTAGACAGAGGTGAGGCAGCAGGGTTAGCTGCAAAGACAAGGGTGCTCGAGGCACCGGTGTCCAGCAGGTAAGTCCCTTTCACCTTTTCCACTTCCATCTGTACGGTCGGTCTCCCCCACGCATCATACTCGAGGGCACACAGGTGGACAGGCTGTGCCTGTCCTGGTCACAGTTTTGGTTGGGAGGGGGCAGATGGGATTTCGGTACCGGTGGCAGTGGATACCTTTCCAGGGCCATCTAACATGGCTCGGAGCGCAGTTAAAAAGGTCTCAAACCTGGGACCTGGGAGGGGCTGGCTTATCCGTCTCGGTCTTTTGGGCAGGGCTGGAGAATTCTTTCCTGCGTTATTCTTCCAAGGATTTTTACAATCCCTTCTCCAGTGCCCACTCTTTCCGCACCCAAAGCAGGTACGTTTTGTATCGGGGGAGTTGCCCCCCTTGTGGCGCCATTCCCTCTTGTCTTGGTTAGGTCGGATTTCGTGAACCCTTCCCTTTTGTGGGTGCTCTTCTGTCCCTCTGCCATTTCTGTAAGCTAGGGTCAGCTGCCTAAGCACTCCCTGTTCTGTGGCTTGGGGATCTCTGGAGTCGAACCAGGCCTCAGCCTTGGTTGTTATTCTGGGTAAACTGTTAGCTACTAGGCTTCGGAGCCAGTGTGCTAATTCGTCTGGATTTAAGTGATCTCTGTCTATGTCCCCACTACAGGCGCTTTTGTACTCCGGCCACAGGCGGTCTGTGAAAGCCTGTGGGGTTTCTCCTGTGAGCTGCACCGTTTTCTCTACTGTAGAGAAGAGACTCCCATCATTGCAGCCCATAGCTTCTAAAATGTCCTTTTGGACGGCAGCAAGTGTTTTCTGTCCTCTTTTGCTCTCAGTAGAGAGGGACTGGTACAGTTTGCTGTCTAGAGATAGGAGAAGCATCTTTGCCATATCTGTATCATCGCACCCATTAATATCCCCTGCCTGTTCCACTTCCACAAAGTGAACCAAGGGGTCTCCCTTTGGAGTTAGCTTTTCCAGGTGGCTTATCATAGCCCTAAGCTGGTGGGGAGTGTGGGGGACCACAAACTGACTTTCCAGGGGCCCTGGACATAGAAACATAGAAACATAGAAAATAGGTGCAGGAGCAGGCCATTCAGCCCTTCTAGCCTGCACCGCCATTCAATGAATTCATGGCTGAACATGAAACTTCAGTACCCCCTTCCTGCTTTCTCGCCATACCCCTTGATCCCCCGAGTAGTAAGGACTTCATCTAACTCCCTTTTTATTTATATTTAGTGAATTGGCCTCAACTACTTTCTGTGGTAGAGAATTCCACAGGTTCACCACTCTCTGGGTGAAGAAGTTTCTCCTCATCTCGGTCCTAAATGGCTTACCCCTTATCCTTAGACTGTGACCCCTGGTTCTGGACTTCCCCAACATTGGGAACATTCTTCCTGCATCTAACCTGTCTAAACCCGTCAGAATTTTAAACGTTTCTATGAGGTCCCCTCTCATTCTTCTGAACTCCAGTGAATACAAGCCCAGTTGATCCAGTCTTTCTTGATAGGTCAGTCCCACCATCCCGGGAATCAGTCTGGTGAATCTTCGCTGCACTCCCTCAATAGCAAGAATGTCCTTCCTCAAGTTAGGAGACCAAAACTGTACACAATACTCCAGGTGTGGCCTCACCAAGGCCCTGTACAACTGTAGCAACACCTCCCTGCCCCTGTACTCAAATTCCCTCGCTATGAAGGCCAACATGCCATTTGCTTTCTTAACCGCCTGCTGTACCTGCATGCCAACCTTCAATGACTGATGTACCATGACACCCAGGTCTCGTTGCACCTTCCCTTTTCCTAATCTGTCACCATTCAGATAATAGTCTGTCTCTCTGTTTTTACCACCAAAGTGGATAACCTCACATTTATCCACATTATACTTCATCTGCCAATCATTTGCCCACTCACCTAACCTATCCAAGTCACTCTGCAGCCTCATAGCATCCTCCTCGCAGCTCACACTGCCACCCAACTTAGTGTCATCCGCAAATTTGGAGATACTACATTTAATCCCCTTGTCTAAATCATTAATGTACAATGTAAACAGCTGGGGCCCCAGCACAGAACCTTGCAGTACCCCACTAGTCACTGCCTGCCATTCTGAAAAGTACCCATTTACTCCTACTTGGACCCCCGTTAAGGGTACATTGGCCCTGGTTCTGGCTCTCCCTGTTCTGGCTTGCCTTCCTCTCTTCCCTGCGTCCAAGCCGAGCTGAAACTCGCTGCTACAGGTGGTGGTGGTTCACTATCCCTGTCCGCCGTGCAACTGATTTGCCCCTCCTGCTGCTGCACCGGTGTAGTCACCTTATTAGGCATACCATGCCTTTTGCCTTGGACAGAGCAAGGTTCAAACTTTTAATTTGTTGCTGGCAGAGACCGTGGTCTCCCGATTCAAACCCATTAGTGCTAGCTACTTTATACGCTGCTTGCACATCTTTTAATCTTTCCTGGAGCTCTTTTACTTGTAGGGTGAGGCGAGTGCTTTCCTCCCTCAGTGACTTTTCATTACTTTTGGCCTCGGTAACCTGACATTGAAAATAATCCTGACTGTTTTTAAACCTTTCCATTATTTGGGTCCTTTCCTGTTTTAGCTTACGGAGTTCTCCTGATAATCTTTCTTCTGACATAACCCTTTCCTGATTGTTCTCTGCGCATTCCCATAACTCTGCCTGTAAGGTTTCATTCATTCTGTCTAGCAGCTGGACCTGTCGCTGTAGACAGACCAACCAAATTGCTTTTTCTACTGCTTCTTTGTGATCTTTACTTGCTGTCCACTGGGCTACAGCGTCAGCCCGATGCTCAGCGCGCAATAGACTAAGCATCCATTCTTTAGTTACATTGACCTTCTTATACACATAGGAGGAAATCCTCTCTTCCATTTTGGTTCTTTGCCCCAAACCAGCACTCTCTACACCACACCCCGTGTACCAGAGTCCTGCCACGGTCGCCATTTTGTAAAGGGGAGTTGGGGTGTGTTGTGGTCTCTATGAGGGGGTCAGGTTCCCTTCTGACCAACTTGAGCAACTTCGAATCGCTCCCCCTCCCTTTAGTTCTGTACTCTGGGTTTATTTGGGTGGTGTGACAAAAGTGCAGAGGACACTGGTTTGGTGCAAAGAACTTCGGTTTTATTACAGTCAAAGTAATACAGGCCTACTACTCTAGTAAGAAAATACAAGGCCAAACTTACAATCACTCTAACAAAGAACAATACAAGGAAAGGTACAAGATCAAACTTTAAATCACTCTAATAAAGTACCATACACTACACATTCAAAGGGGGTTGCAGTAAAATTATATCTCCCACCACCCAATACCTAATTCTAGCTAGGTTAGACTCCAGGGCGGCAGGGACTTATGCTTACCAATCCTTTTGTTAGTTAATGGTAGATGGTGATGTTCTTCCTTCCTTCAGGACATCAAGACTTCGAGGCTGGAGAAGTTAGTTTTACAACTGTCACGTTGGTTTCTCTCCTGGTCTTAATGAGGTAGTAGCAACCACCTCTCTCCCTCACTAACCTCTGTTGAAAACAGGGGCAGTTATACGATTTCAGTGTTCTAATCTTGCCGCCCAATCTGTTCACAATCCTTTGTAATATTTTGTCGGGCTCGTTAAAGTTGATATGTCTTGGGTGGGTTGATCTTCGAAAAACTGTTTCCTGATGGAAATATTAGTTTGGTAATTGCAATGTCCTTTTGTGCTTAGTCTTTCGCATACAGGCTGGATTGGGCCTCTTTGTGAGGTATATGCTGAAAATGGTTTGTCCAGACCCAGGTTGATGGGGAGCTATCTCTGGGCGATACTGTGATGGTAATGTCTCTTGTGGAGGAAGATTTCCAAATACTCATTCTTCCAGACAGGTTACCTCAGTCCTCACACCCAGACAGTTCCAATAATCAAGTGGGCTTCCTTTGTTCCCTAGGTCTGCCCACAGGCTTGAATTTGTCTTGTAAATGTTCATAATTCTATTAAAGTTTGTAGTTTCTTCCATAAGCACTTTAGAGTTCCAAACTTTTCGGTAGATAGTCCCAAATTAAATTTTCTTTCGAATGAGCCCAAACACAGGTGGGGGGGGTTCTGGTGAATTTTGCTCTCTGCACCTGTCTATGTCCTTTTGCAGATTTTTTGTGTCCTCCTCACACATTGCTTTTCCTCCCATCTTTGTATTGTCAGCAAACTTGGCTATGTTACACTCGGTCCCTTCTTCCAAGTCGTTAATATAGATTGTAAATAGTTGGGGTCCCAGCACTGATCCCTATAGCACCCCACTGGTTACTGATTGCCAACCCGAGAATGAACTATTTATCTCTGTTTTCTGTTGGCTAGCCAATCCTCTATCCATGCTAATATATTACCCCCAACCCCATGGACTTTTATCTTGTACAGTAACCTTTTTTGTGGCACCTTGTCAAATGCTTTCTGGAAGTCCAAATATACCTCATTCACTGGTTCCCCTTTATCCACCCTCTTTGTTACATCCTCAAAGAATTCCAGCAAATTTGTCAAACATGACTTCTCCTTCATAAATCCATGCTGACTCTGCCTGACCGAATTATGCTTTTCCAAATGTCCTGCTACTGCTTCTTTAATAATGGATTCCAACATTTTCCCAACCACAGATGTTAGGCTAACTGGTCTATAGGTGGGTGATTTTTGTCTGCCTCCTTTTTTAAATAGGGGCATGACATTTGCAGTTTTGCAATCTGCTGGGACCTCCCCAGAATCCAGGGAATTTTGGTAAATTACAACCAATGCATCCACTATCCCTGCTGTTACTTCTCTTAAGACCCTAGGATGCAAGCCATCAGGTCCAGGGGATTTATCCACATTTAGTCCCATTATCTTACTGAGTACCTCCTCCTTAGTGATTGTGATTGTGTTAAGTTCCTCCCCCCTATAGCCCCTTGACTATCCACTGTTGGAATATTGTTAGTGTCCTCTACTGTAAAGACTGATACAAAATATTTGTTCAGAGTTTCTGCCATCTCCATGTTCCTCATTACTAATTCCCCAGTCTTGTCCTCTAAGGGACCAACATGTACTGTTGATAACAAGTTTATTATACTGTTGTTTCTACAACTTGTTGGGTACACAACTGAATGGCTCAGATATTAAGATGAAGGCGGCTTCGGAGCGGGGTTGGAATTGCGTGGAAGAAACCCGGAAGTCAAGCCAGCAGGTCGGAATCTTTGATCACAACTGGATTGAAGCAATAAATGTTGACTTCCGGGTTTTGCATCTCTAAGCTGCGCAGCAGGCGTGATGTGAACCCACATGGCGCGATCTCAGCTCTATTTTTAAAAATTTGTTCATGGGATGTGGGCGTCGCTGGCAAGGTCAGCATTTATTGCCCATCCCTAATTGCCCTTCAGAAGGTGGTGGTGAGCTGCCTTCTTGAACCAGTGCATTTTGTGTGGTGAAAATACTCCCACAGTGCTGTTAGGGAGTGAGTTCCAGGATTTTGACCCAGCGATGGTGAAGGAACGGCGATATATTTCCAAATCAGGATGATGTGTGACTTGGAGGGGAACTTGCAGGTGGTGGTGCTCCTATGCGCCTGCTGCCCTTGTCCTTCTAGGTGGTTGATGTCGCGAGTTTGGGAGATGCTGCCAAAGAAGCCTTGGTGAGTTGCTGCAGTGCATCTTGTAAATGGTACACACTGCAGCCACGGTGCGCCAGTGGTGAAGGGAGTGAATGTTAAAGGTGATAGATGGGGTGCCAATCAAGCGGGCTGCTTTGTCCAGGATGGTGTCAAGCTTCTTGAGTGTTGTTGGAGCTGCATTCATCCAGGCAAGTGGAAAGTATTCCATCCCACTCCTGACTTGTGCCTTGTAGATGGTGGAAAGGCTTTGCGGAGTCAGGAGGTGAGACACTCACCGCAGAATACCCAGCCTCTGACCCGCTCTTGTAGTCACAGTATTTATGTGGCTGGTCCAGTTAATTTTCTGGTCAATGGTGACCCCCAGGATGTTGATGGTGGGGAATTCGGCTATGGTAATGCTGTTGAATGTCAAGGGGCGATGGTTAGACCCTCGCTTGTTGGAGATAGTCATTGCCTGGCACTTAGGTGGCACGAATGTAACCTGCCACTTATCAGCTCAAACCTGAATGCCGTCCAGGTCTTGCTGCATGCGGGCATGAACTGCTTTATTTTCTGTGGCACTTTCCTGGCATGCTTTTCTGCACTCATCACTGAACCAGGGTTGGTCCCCTGGCTTGATGGTAATGATCGAGTGAAGGATATGCCAGGCCATGAGGTTACATATTGTGGTGGAATAAAAGTCTGATGCTGCTGATGGCCCACAGTGCCTCATGGATGCCTAGTTTTGAGCTGTTTGATCTGTTCAGAATCTATCCCATTTAGCACAGTTGTGCCACACAACATGATGGAGGGTGTCTTCAGTGTGAAGACGGGACTTCGTCTCCACAATGATTGTGCAGTGATCACTGCTACCAATGCTGTCATGGACAGATGTATCTGTGACAGGTAGATTGATGAGGACGAGGTCAAGTTGATTTTTCCCTCCTGTCGGTTCTCTCACCACCTGTCGCAGGCACAGTCTGGCACCTGTGTCCTTCAGGACATGCCCAGTTCGGTCAGTAGTGGTGCTACCGAGCCACTTTTGGTAATCGACATTGAAGTCCCCCACTCAGAGTAAATTCTGTGCCCTTGCTACTCTCCGTGCTTCTTCCAAGTAGTGTTACACATGGAGGAGTACTGATTCATCAGTGGAATGCGGGCGGTAGGTGGTAATCAGCAGGCGGTTTCCTTGCTCATGCTTGACCTGAAGCCATGAGACTTCATGGGGTCCGGAGTCAATGTTGAGGACTCCCAGGGTCACTCCCTCCTAACTGTATACCACTGTGACGCCACCCCTGATAGGTCTGTCCTGCCGGTGGGACATTGGCTGTGGTATGACTATGTCAGCCTGTTGCTTGATCACTCTGTGGGACAGCACTCCCAATTTTGGCGCAAGTTCCCAGATGTTGGTGAGGTGGATGTTGCAGGGTCGACTGGGCTGGGTGTGCCATTGTCAGGTCCATAGCCAGTGCCGAGATCAATGCCGGGTGGTCCGTCAGGTTTTATTCTTCTTAATGTCTCTTGCAGCAGTTTTTTTTACAACTGAGTGGCTTGCTAGGCCATTTTAGAGGGCAGTTTAGAGTCAACCACATTGCTGTGGATCTGGAGCCACATATAGACTAGAGCAGGTAAGGGCGGCAGATTTCCTTCCCTAAAGGACATCAGTGAACCAGATGGGTTTTTACGACAATCCGGTAGTTTGATGCTCACCATTACTGATACTAGCTTTTTATTCCAGATTTATTTAAGTAACTGAATTTAAATTCCACCCGCTGCTGTGGTGGGATTTGAACTCACGTCTCTGGATCATTAGTTCTGGCCTCTGGATTACTAGACTGGTAATAGCTGAAGGCACAGCTGCCAATGGTGGAGCAAACAGAAGAAATGATGTTGCTCCCTCTGATCAGATGATGCTGCACTAAATTATGGTCAGATTCAACCCCCTCACCCCATGGCATCAGTAGCAGAGGTTGTTGAGAATAGAAAAGCAAAGTAGTGTTTTAAAATAAAGTTTATATTCAGGATTTTAAATGCTAAAATAATTTTTAATAACAGTTGCTTCCCGGGCCATGTTTAATGTGTTTGATTAGTATTAAATTAAGAATTAAAAAAAAAATGATCTCGAGGACCCATTATACCACCCATCAATATCTGCCGCAAGATGGAGACCATACTTCCAAACCCGCTCTAACTTCACCACTCTTTAGATAGACACTAAGGCCTAGAAATTCGTCTCGGGCGGTGGTGCAAGACAGGTGGTATTGGATCTATATACAGAACCTGAACTAAATTTACGGGTAGGGTAGCATAGTGTTTATGTTACTGGTCTAGTAATCCAGATGCCTGGACTAATGATCAGAGACGTGAGTTCAAATCGCACCACGGCAGCTGGGGAATTTAAATTCAATTAATTAAATAAATCTGGAATAAAAAGCTTGTATCAACAATGGTGATTATCAAACTGCCGGATTGTTGCAAAAACCCATCTGGTTCACTAATGTCCTTTAGGGAAGGAAATCTGCCACCCTTACCCGGTCTGGCCTATATGTGACTCCAGACCCATAGCAGTGTGGTTGCCCTCTGAAATGGCCGAGCAAGCCACTCAGTTGTCTCGAGGGCAATTAGGGATGGATAATAAATGCTGGCATTCCCAGCGACGCCCACATCCGCCACACCCCACCCTCCTCCATGTCAAATTTCTAGGCCTAAATGTGGCACTCTCTCCAATTATCCCTGCAGCCTCCACTCAGCACTTTCGTGGTGGAATGACCGAGCAAAAGCTCTCTTGAATGCTGAGGATTTATTTAAATTCTTGGCTTGAATCTTATCGATCCGTTCGTTTCTTTTTTGGGGAGGGGTTGCCAGCCAGGTTTCCAAACGCTAAATCATGTTGATGGCTTAGCCTCTTTACATAATTGCTTGAATAATAATAAAATAATGACTGTGAGTTGCTGCTCATTATAAATTAATCATGGCAATTTGAATCATTGCAACATTAATTGCTGGGGCCAGCCGTGGTGTTTTCCCTTATTTTCGGAGGACTACTTTTGACTGTAGCAAGAACCATTTCTGGTTTCACATATATTAATATTAATTGCAAAGGAAGCAGTGCGCCCTGTTGATTTATTTAAGCGACTACAAACTGAAAGCCTTGTTCCCTGCTCTTCCAAAAATGCAATCCCTCACTAACCACAACAAAAGCGAACAGTGGAAAAGGTCAGACCTGGGAAGTGCTATTTGTTTTCACTGTAACAATATCCCCCACTTACCACCAGCCCAACTAGCAGCCGGATCAATTACTACTTGTCAGCTCGAAACTTGACCTGGGAAATGAAAGAAGGGCACGACCTCGAGGGAGAGACAAAACTGTGAATGAGCCGAAGCTAAGGGTTAATGGTGCAAGTCTTTCTCTCTCTCTCTCTCTCTCTCCCCCTCTGTGCTATTTTAAGGATCGATAATCACTCAGCATCCTCACTATTCCATTCATCAGAGACGGGGCCAGTGATACAGGCGAGTGAAAGGGAGGTTTAATCGCGCATCAGCTTGGATTACCCTCCCAGTGAATAATTGAAGACAAGAAAGATTTTATCCGCGTTTTATTTCTGCCCACTTTACCACTTAAGGTGGCTTAATGCCACTCCACGCCGCAAAAAAAAAATATAACACCTGCAGCTTTCACCCCAGTCTGCGACAGTCTGTTGGAAACTCACACGGGTAACCCGGCAAAGTTGCTAATAGCTTTTCGAAAATCCGCTCATGTCAGATCACCCGAACTGCATTTAGTGGCTAATGACCAGATTACACAGCGAGCAAAGGAACCCTAAATTAAGTTGGGGGGGCGGGGGGGGGGCGGGATCTTCAGTGAAAATAAAAGTACAGTAAAAAAATGAAACAAGATAAATAACGGATCAAAATAAATCCTGAATGAACCGCACAGGTGAATAGTTTGTAACGACTCCTACTTGCAGAATTAAAGATTGTAAGACCCAATTAAATAATGAATAACTGGGAGTGATCAGACACAATCTCAACAACTGGAAGAATTCTGACTGCTTATGATGATTATCTGAATCCCTCGTTTTAGCCAGTTTGGCTCATGTCTTTCCTCCCCCTCACCTTCCCCAGCCTGACTGTCCCGCACCAGATCACTCTGATGATGGATGGTGTGTGACAGTGATTGATGGCTTGCAATCGCTGTAAGTTTATGCAGTTGATTATTCCCAACAAACGCTACAAATTTTTTAGATTCTGCATTAATAAATGATTATTTCTGCGGATCCTGAATAGATCCCAAATATGAAGAAATTATCAGCCAGTCACCAACCTCTGAAAATGTTTTGATAGGAGTCTCCTCCTCCCCTCCCCTATTTTCTTTTCTTATCTGAAGGTGTTGAGTTCTGCTGCGTTACAAAGTCATTGGTGCCAACAGTCCTCCAATGGTAATTCTTCGTGTGAGCCTAGACAGTGCCAGGAGGCTAATCAACTGTAGGGGACATGAAAGCCAACCCTGATCCTCTCCTCTTCTGATGCGAAGACAAAGATCACGATCAAATGGAGAACCCATGTCTGTTTATTTTCCTTCTCCTCAGCTTCGGGGCCAATTGTAGAGCCTTCAGAGGTAATTTTCATCTTCACCAACTGGGCAGTAATCTGGTGGAGCATATCATTGTAGACCTGACCCCGTTTTCATTCCATGGAAATCAATGGGATAAAAATTGGAAGGTTTCTACAGCGGGCAAGTGAACCACTCCATCAGACTACCGTCCAAATGTTGAAGGTGAAAATGACCCCTCCTTTCCCCTTTCTCTGGAAGCTCATCTGAGATCACCCAACTTCACAAACCGGGGATCAAACCCTGGACTATCACAGTCTTTATGGTTCAGTGCAATACCAGCGGGTACATTCATGTTTAGAGCCATTGTGAGAGTGCAGCACTATAGTTAACAGCATTGTAATTATTGAGATATAACTAGTATCTCAGCTAAGGATGCATTCTCACACCAACATTTGCATAACATCAAAGCAGTTTTTGTTTCACAGTGATGCTGCAGATGGCTTGTAAATATGGACTAACAGTAGAGATTGTCGGATCACATTGAACTCCAGACCAAGAACTCATAGCAATTGATGCTTTGATACTAAACTGCAGATCACGAAAGGCAGTTTGGGCTCTGGGAGGGAAAGGGAGTGAGTGAATGGCCGTGATGGGATAACATCATCATTTGGTCGAGCAAAATCAATAGTATTAATAACACGTGAATTGGAAATGCAGTCCATTCATTCAAATTTAGGCATTCCATTATATGCATTGCGTCATAACATTGCAATCTCCAGTGTCCTCTGACCACAAAATTCAATAACCTCAGATCAGGTTTTGGAGGAGCCACTATGAATCCAAACTCAAAGTGAACTTGGGATCTACTTCCTACAGTCATTTTCATATATCCATATATTTTTTCTTTTTATTTATTTGAGGGTGTGGAGCGAGTGAAAGGTACAGTATTTTACAAAACAACAATTTGTAGGTAAATGAAAAATATTAAGGGTTAGAAATTTGGTGCATCTGCGTCTCCTGTTATTGCCCCCAAATGCCTTACCGCCTGGGCGCGACATTGGCAACGACTCCCGCCATATTGAGCTCTGTTCTCCTGCACCCAGAGATCATGACGTCATTGCCATGTGCATTGCCCCGTCAGCGTCCCAGCCCCGAAATTAGCTTTCGCCCCCTGCAGCTGCACCGGGCGTAAACACCGGCTGCTGCAGGAGTTGTGTCTCAAGCAGCTGGCCACTACCAGGGCGAAAATTAAAGGCGAGGTGGCCGATGGCAAGTGAAAAGAAAACTCACTTTGTGGTTGCCGCTCCTGATACGGTTTCTTGGTGGGGTCGTGGCCATGATCGCTCAGCCCGGCACTCCGCTGATCGCGCGGCAACCCCGCTCCCCGGAAGTCCAGGTAGGTCCTTTTCCTTTGGCAGAGTCAGCAGCGTGGGCCCTTCCCTTTAATTGAGCGAAGAGCTCCTCGGATGTGGCAGTGTCTTGCGGCTAAGTGCGTAGCGTTGCTGAGGCATCCGCCCCATTACCGCCCCAGGAAGGAAGTGGAACATTAGCGCTTCACTTCCTTCGGGGGGCGGTAACCTGAATGTTTCGAGAGGGGCGGGACTTCCGCGCCTGCCTCTAAGTCTCACGCCTCCCAGATGTTACTGCCCCAAACGGGGTGATAATGAATTTCACCCCCTAGGTTTTTTGTTAAGCGTTTTATTTGCAATGTCTTTCATTTGCGCTTCTTTTTCTTCCAGTGTGATGCAAGTTCTTTTACATTTTTTCTCGTATGTACAACAATCTATCTCCCTTTAAAACTACCTCTTGCTAACTTGCCATGGCCTTTAATGTGCCTGTTGCCATCTTAGAAACTGTACATCAATTAACAAGGAGCAACCGTTGCCCTGAATTAATAATTCTTTCTTTAATTGAATAACAGGAAAAAAATGTTACATTTAAGAAATCCCAAAGAGTAATTTCCCTTATGGGTTTTAGACAACATGGTTATTGATTTTATGGTACCACTGTGACATGCTCAGAGATAGGATGTCTTTTTAAACCAGCAAATCCTTGTAGCGGCAGCAATTCCCGTTTGTTGAGGGAAATAAATTTACAGTTTCAGAATGATGTGAGTAAAGTTATTCTGTTATAGAAAAAGTGTTTCGAAATTGTGTTTGGTCTAATTGTCTCTTAACCCCACATGCCTCTTGCAGGAAGTGACATCAATTTTGTATGACAAGGAGAAAGGCTTTAATTGCATTTATTATTTAGTACATTATCTTCTCTATCCCCGATGTAGGAGGGAGATTTTTCTTTAAGGAAATTGAGAAAGACAGAACAACTGATTGGTTACTATTATCAGACACTAATGGGTGTCACATCGATAAGACAGTAACAGGATATCACATCTTAGTGCTAACTACTGCACTCTCTTCATGTGATCCATCATTATCACACTCAGGCCAGATTCTTTCTTGTTTGTAAATTTTTAATCAGTCAAAGAAAAGGAAAAAAAAATACCCTGGGATGATTCACACAGGGGCTCTGACTCTGTCCTTGAACTTAAGAGGAGCTTATTGGAAGACATTCAACAAGAGAAATAGAGCAAGAGAGAGTCAGACATCTCAAAACCTTTAAATTTTAATTAAATTGGCAGTTCTTGGACTTTCCGAGGATCTCCTGTTTTAAGCAATAAAAAAGGCAGCAGTGTTGGAAAATATTGACATGAAGAACTTTTGAAGGAGTGTCACAGAATTGTTAGTCTTAATGGGCCAGTCTCATTTTCATATGCCCTTTTTCAAAAGTAAACAACTAAAATTAATTAGCATGAATATACATCGTCAACGATTTTGTGATTTTCAATGACCATGTTAATTCAGCTCCATTACACAATAACAAGCGCCAGTTCTCTCAATGGTAGCATCAGCATTCACTCATTTATTTCTGAAAGGGAAAATATGTTCAGTTTATCCTTATCCTTCTTCACGATCTGACAATCAGAGATGTTCTAGGTCAACTGCAATCCATTTCACTGAAATAAATACTGGATAAGTGAACATTTTTAATTGCTGAAAGAAATGGACAGTTTGGTGTGTCGCTCCCCTATAAACAACTACTCAAAGATACTGTATTCGATAGGATCCTTTTACTGCAGCGACTAGATGCTGTTAGATTACGTTCTGTGTGACCTATTGCAGAGTTCCTGATGTGCGACAATCTGCCAGACTGCAGCAAATTAAAAATAACAACACAAACCATTTCTACTGTCAAATATGTTCCATCTCAATTAAGAACACACAGTGAATTGTGAAACAGGAAATTCTTACGAATAATTCATTCTGAGTAAATGAATAGTTTTCATAAATTTAACATTTTGTGGAAAACAGGTTATTCATTTAGTCAGAATTAACTTTATTCAGCCAAGTAGCCAGCTGCGATGTTTCTTGAAACAAAATCTCTTCTTTTGGCACATCTTATGAGCGCAGCAAAAATATTGAACTCAGCAGTTACATTTATCGTGTGTTTATTGCACCAGTGTCTGCTTAGCTTTCACTTTTGCCTCAAGCCAAATAGGAGTGTCACGACACAGCAATTTATCATACCCTTGAACTGAAATGGAAGAGGCACCATGTGTGAATGACGTTTTTAAAACTTTTCACTTTTTCCACTAAATGGGATCAATGGGCTTGGTCTTTGCCTTTCTGTTTATGAACTTTGAGGGAGAAATTGGCCTGGTTTGCGCCTCCCTTTAACGCCTTGGGTGGGGGGGAGGCAGTAACGGAGCACTAAGAGCTTACCGACCGGGCGCGGTGAAATCACCGACGCCCAGGAACATCCCTGGCGGGTTAGCACTGGTGCTAAAACTGACCATCTCTAATATGTCCTTACTATACAGTACAAATGCACATGAGGCCCATACTAGAGAGAAGGTCACTCTGTGACCAGTCCTTTATTAGCCAGCACTGAAGTGCTGAAGATGGGTGGAGCTTCTCCTTTTATACCTGAAAGTCCAGGTTAGGAGTGTCTCCCACAAGTTCACCACCTAGTGGTCAGTGTTCTCATGGTGTACAACTGAAGTCAGTTTATACATTGATTACAATGACAGTAGAATACACGACATCACCCCCCCCCAAAAAGTCTTATTGGGATCTCAAGTTAAGTCTCTCTGGTGGTTTACGCTCCCTTGTAGAGCGCCTGAGTTGGGGCTCCGGTTGTTGGGCGCTGGCTTAAGTGTCTGCTGTTTGCGGTGCCTCAGGCCTGTCCGGACTGCCCACAGTGACTGGGCTCTCCTCCACTTGGTCCCAGTGTTCGGTCACCTGTGGTGGAGTGAACTCTATATCGCGTTCTTCCTGTGCTTCTTCTATGGGGTTCTGAACCTCCTTTTTGTTTGATCCACATGCTTGCGGCAGATTTGTACATTGGTAAGTTTAACTACCAGAATCCTATTCCCCTCTTTGGCAATCACAATGCCTGCGAGCCATTTGGGCCCTGCAGCGTGGTTGAGAAAAAATACAGGATCATTGACATCAATACATCGCGCCCTCGCATTCCTGTCATGGTAGTCACATTGTGACCGGCGTCTGCTGTCAACAATTTCTTTCATGGTGGGGTGTATAAGGGATAACCTGGTTTTGAGCGTCCTTTTCATTAGCAGCTCTGCGGGTGGAACCCCTGTGAGCGAGTGTGGTTGGGATCTATTGGCCAACAGGAGGCATGATAAGCGGCTTTGTAGGGAACCCCCTTGGATTCTGAGCATCCCCTGTTTGATTATCTGCACTGCTCGTTCCACCTGGCCATTTGAGACCGCTTGAATGGTGCCATTCTGACATGGTTGATACCATTTCCTGCCATGAAGTCCTGGAATTCAATGCTTGTATACCACGGGCCATTGTCGCTGACCAAGATGTCCGGTAGACCATGGGCGGCTAACATTGCCTATAGACTTTCTACCGTGGCAGAGGATGTGCTTTAATTGAAAATGTCACATTCGATCCATTTGGAGTAGGCGTCTACTACAACCAAAAACAATTGTCCCATGAAAGGACCTGCGTAGTCCACATGGATGCATGACCATGGCTTGGCAGGCCAGGACCAGGGGCTGGGGGGCTTCCCTGGGCGCATTGCCCAGCTGGGCACACGTGTTGCACCTGCGAACATAAAGTTCCAGGTCTGGATCTATCCCTGGCCACCAAACGTGCGACCTGGCAATTGCCTTCTTCATGACAATTCCCGGGTGCTCATTGTGGAGTTCTCGGATGAATGCCTCTCTGCCCATCTGGGGCATGACTACTCAATTTCCCCATAGTAGGCAATCGGCCTGAATCGAGAGTTCATCCTTGCGCATGTGAAATGGTTTAAATTCCTCAGGGCATGTGGCTGCTCAGTCCCCATTCAGGACACATTTCTTGATTAAAGACAGTAGCAGGTCTCTATTTGTCCAGACTTTGATCTGACGGGCTGTCACGGGTGAGCCTTCACTTTCGAAAACTTCAATAGCCATGACCATCTCAGCAGCATGCTCGGTTGCCCCCTCGGTGGTGGCTAGTGGGAGCCTGCTGAGTGCATTTGCGCAGTTTTCAGCGCCCGGTCTGTGCCGAATTGTGCAGTCATAGGCAGCTAACGTGAGTGCCCACCTCTGTATGCGGGCCGACGCATTTGCATTTATGGCCTTGTTGTCGGCCAAAAGGGACGTTAGGGGTTTATGATCTGTCTCCAGCTCAAATTTCCTGCCAAACAGGTACTGATGCATTTTTTTTTTACTGCATATACACATGCAAGCGCTTCCTTTTCTACCATTTTCTGCCTTTCTGCCTGGGACAGACTTCTGGAGGCATAAGCTACCGGCTGTAACTGACCCTTGGCATTAACATGCTGCAACACATACCCAACCCCATAGGACGACGCATTACACTTTAAAACAAGTTTCTTACATGGGTCATATAGCGTTAACAGATTGTTGGAGCATAACAAATTTTGTGCTCTATAAAAACCCTTTCCTGGCTGTCCCCCCAGACTCATTCGCGACCTTTGCATAGGAGCACGTGTAGCGGCTCTAACAGCGTGCTCACTTTGGGAAGAAAGTTACCAAAATAGTTCAGGAGCCCCAGGAACGAACGCAGCTCCATCGTGTTACGGGGTCTGGGTGCTCTCTGGATCGCTTCCACTTTGGACGCAGTAGATCTGATCCCATCTGCTGCTACCCTCATCCCCGGGAATTCTACCTCTGGAGCTAGGAAGACGCACTTTGCCTTTTTCAGTCGTAGACCTACTCGGTCCAGTCTGCGTAGCACCTCCTCCAGGTTGTGGAGGTGTTCTTCAGTATCGCAACCCGTGATGAGGATGTCATCTTGAAACACCACCGTCCTTGGAATCGACTTGAGGAGACTTTCCATGTTTCGTTGAAAGATCGCGGCGGATGAGCGAATCCTGAATCTGTTGTACTCAAACAACCTCTCGTGTGTCGTGATGGTGGTCAGCTTCTTCGACTCACTCGCTAGCTCCTGGGTCATGTAAGCTGAGGTCAGGTCCAATTTTGAAAAAGGTTTGCCACCGGATAGCGTCGCAAAGAGGTCCTCAACTCTAGGTAGCGGGTACTGGTCTTGGAGTGACACCCGATTGATGGTGGCCTTGTAATTGCCACATATCCTGACCTACCCATCCGCCTGGAGCACCGGCACAATCAGGCTTGCCCAGTCACTGAATTCGACTGGCGAGATGATGCCTTCTCTCAGCAGGCGGTCCAATTAGCCTTCCATCTTTTCCTGCATCGCGTACGGCACCGCTCTGGTTTTGTGGTGTACTGGCCTGGGTTCCGGGTTTATGAGAATCAATACCTTGGTCCCCATGAAAGTGCCAATGCCGGGTTGAAATAGTGAGTCAAATTTGTCCAGGACCTGTGAGCATGATATTCGCTCCACAGGAGAAATTGCATTGACATCGCCCCATTTCCAGTTCATGACAGCAAGCCAACTCCTCCCCAGCAGTGCGGGACCGTCCCCCTGGACAATCCAGAGTGGCAACCTGTTCTCCGAATCTTTGTGGGTCACGACTACCGTGACGCTGCCTAGCACCGGAATGATCTCCTTTGTATATGTCCGTATCTGTGCGTCAATCGGCAATAATTTTGGCCTCCTGGCCTTGGACGCCCACAACTTGTCGAACTGCTTGATACTCATCAGGGACTGGCTGGCCCCCGTGCCTAGCTCCATTGATACTGGGATGCCATTGAGGAGCACTTTCATCATTATCGGTGGCGTCCTGGTGTATGAACTGTATATGTGCTCCACATGAACTCGCTGAACTTCAGCTTCCAGCGATTTCCCCCAGTGTCCATAGGGTTTACATCGGGCCCGTCCTCCTCGTACATCAACCTGGATGCAGGCTTCCTGCACATACGCGCCAAGTGACCACTGACGTTGCAGTTTCTGCAGGTATATCGCTGATACCTGCAAGCTCTGGCTGTGTGTTTGCCTCCACACCTCCAACATGAGGTTCATTACCAGTCGATCGTCTCTGACTGTCTCTATAACTTAAACGCACCTTTGACAGGTGTTGATGGCCCCATTACTGGTCGCATTGTCCCTTGCGATGGCATGAATCGCCGTTCAGCTAGCCATTGTCTCTGTTGAATTCCCCCTTTGGGTTCGACTACATGCTCGGGCATGTCCGATTGCCCCTGTCTGCCTGGAGAACTATGTGCCGTGTTAACAATGTTGACTCCCTGTCCATTTGCTGCATTTAAACCAAGATTTTTGTCAAACGTCATTCTGGTCTCTTCCTCCCCTGAGATAAATGTCTGGGCCATCAAAACCGCCGTTTCCAGGGTCATGTCTTTGGTCTCAATTAGTTTCCTGAAAACCCCAGCGTGCCCGATGCCCTCAATAAAAAAGTCTCGCAGCATCTCCGCTCTGCATGCATCTGGGAACTTACATAGGCTCGCCAGTCGCCGGAGGTCTGCCACGAAGTCTGGAACGCTTTGCGCTTCTCGCCGCCGGTGCGTGTAAAACCGGTGTCTCGCCATGTGCATGCTGCTCGCTGGTTTAAAGTGTTCCCCGATCAACTTACTGAGCTCTTCGAACGTCTTGTCCGTCGGCTTCTCTGGCGCTAGAAGGTCCTTCATCAGGGAGTACGTCCTGGATCCACAAACCGTCAGGAGATGAGCCCTGTGTTTGTCGGCCGAATCCTGTCCCAGCCATTCCTTAGTGAAGAAACTTTGCTGTAGTCTCTCAATAAAATCTTCCCAACCATCACCAACACAGTACCTCTCTGTGCTGCTAGTGACCATGCTCGCGTGGTTTAAATCCCAGTTTCTCGTCGCCAATAATATGTCCTTACTATACAGTACAAATGCACATGAGGCCCATACTAGAGAGAAGGTAACTCTGTGACCAGTCCTTTATTAGTCAGCACTGAAGTGCCGAAGATGGGTGAAGCTTCTCCTTTTATACCTGAAAGTCCAGGTTATGAGTGTCTCCCACAAGTTCACCACCTAGTGGTCAGTGTTCTCACAGTGTACAACTTAGGTCAGTTTATACATGGATTACAATGACAGTAGAATACATGGCAGTCTTGATCTCATGCACCCCAGAGATCGTGACATCATCCGGCGCACAGCGCCCCGTTATTGCCCGGGATGTAGCATCACCGCCCATCAACGGCAGCTGTAGGAGGTGTTGTCACCTTGGCTGGCCGCTTGGGAAGTGTTAATTAAAGGCGGTGGTGTTCATGTAAAGCAAAATTGAATTATGTCCCCGGTGTGTTGTATTTTATTTTTTTTGGACCCCGCTATGGCTCAGTCCTGCACTCCCATAGACTGTTTGGGGCTGCTATGCACGTATCGCAGGAGCCGTCTCCCAACAGACACAGCCTTAGGCTTCAATCAATGCAGCATTGCCCCTTCCCTTTCAGGGAGGGAAGGAGCCTGTACATCTGGCTGCACTGCACGGGACATTGCTCAGCGCTCTGCCGCCACCGTCCCTCTCACTCCCTTTAGTGCTCTAAGGGAAGGGTTGGCACTGGATTTAGCACTCCACTTTCCTTTTGGAGCGCTAAAATAAAAGTTCCCAGCAGAATCAAATCTTTGGTGCTCCCTGAAAAGTTAATGCCCCAGTCGAGGAGCTATGCAATTTCTAGCCCTTTGTGTCTCTCAGGTTGAGGGGTACCAGTGCTGGCAAATGAAACATATTCCATTTTGGGCACCGATGTCAGCATCACGAGTGGGCAGATGTGCCCTCGACCCTGTGAGGGCCAAGGAGTAGACCAGTATTAGATTAATTGAGAGTGAGTGGGGTGCGGGTGTAAGGCAGAAAAAGATCACTAGGCAGGGTGGAGGTGAAACCATGGAGGGATTGAAAGCGAAGATGAGGATTTTGAAGTCAACACCAAAGAAGAGAAAGGATGTCAATCTATGCTAAATCCAACTAATATAAAGCAAGACACTCAACCCACCTGCAAATCTTTTTCAACTTGTAGGGAGGGAATAGAGTCCAATCTCAGAGTTACATATCAAGGAGTGTCCAGATCTGAAATAGCTGCAATTTGAAGAGCCAGTACAGTCCCCACCGCTCTATGAGCTGGATAGTAAAAACCTTAGCTGTTGTAAAGGGCACTTTTGCTCTGGGGGCTGATTAACAGACTCAAATGTAAGTAGCCAGGGCAGTCACACCTTAATGATGTGCGGAGAGCTAATTGAAGTCGCTTGAGGACCTGACTTTGCACAAATTAACCAGGGGTTTTAAATGGGTACAAGTGGTGCCTTTGTAATATTGACATCTATGGGAATGGCGTAGTGACGGAGTCTGTCGACACTCCCTCTGGTATGCAGTCCACTCCTGTTCATTCAAAGTTGTTTTCGAGCTTGAAAGAAAATACACATCAAACAATTTTGATAAAACTGAGCAGAATATATCTTTTGCACGATTCTATTTTGAATCAACATTTTTGAGTTAAGCGATTATAAATTAAGAGGAATAAAAGCAAAATGCTGCTGATGCTGGAAATCTGAAATGCAAGCAGGAAATGCTGGGCATACTCAGCAGGTCAGGCAGCATCTGGGAAGAGAGTGTTTCGGTTTGGATTAACCTTAACTGTTTATCTTTAACATCTGGTTCTGATGAATGGTCATTGACCTGAAACATTGGGGTTAATTTTAACTCAGGGCGGGATCAGTGCTGGGAGGAGCGAGCCACCCAAAGCAAGTGACACACCCAGTGGAATAGAACGTAGTGAGATTCGGCCTCATTTTTTGGGCATGAGGCGGTCACTCCTGCTCCTCTTGGTCATCATGAAATACTACGTAGAATTACGTAATATTTTACAGGACAGAAACAGGCCATTCTACCCAACAAGTCCTTGCCGGTGTTTATGCTCCACACAAGCCTCCTCCCACCTAACTTCATCTCTTCCTAGCAACATAATCTACTATCTTTTAACATAAGAACATAAGAAATAGGAGCAGGAGTAGTCTATCTGGCCCCTCGAGCCTGCTCCGCCATTCAACAAGATCATGGCTGATCTGATCATGGACTCAGCTCCACTTCCCCGCCTGCTCCCCATAACCCTTGACTCCCGTATCGTTCAAAAATCTGTCTATCTCTGCCTTAAATACATTCAATGACCCTTTCTCCCCTATATACTTATCTAGCTTACTCTTAAGTGCATCTATGCTATTCGCCTCAACAACTCCATGTGGTAGCGAGCTCCACATTCTCACCACGCTGTGAGTAAAGAAGTTTCTCCTGCATTCCTTATTGGATTTATTAGTGACGATCTTATATTTATGGCCCCTAGGTTCGGTCTCCCACTAGTGGAAACATTTGCTCTACGTTTACCCGATCGATTCCCTTCAGAATTTTAAAGACCTCTATCAGGTCACCCTTTAGCCTTCTTTTTTCTACAAGAATCAGTCTTTCATGTTTGTTGCCCTCTCTCAGTTCTGGTATCATCCATGTTAATTTTTTTTGCACTTTCTCCAGTGCTTCTATATCCTTTTTGTAAAATGGATACCAGAACTGTGCACAATACTCTAAATACTCCTGAAAATAAATCTTACCTTGACCTCTTTTGGCCACTCTGCTGTCTCCCGCCAGGTAGTACTGGGTAAAATATCTTCACACATCAATGCTGCAACTTTTACATCTCAGTTAGGCCCCGTCTGCCTGCAACAGGAATCTTGGCCGAATTCAAAGTCGGTAAAGAGAAAATGGTGGCAGGCAGGACTGGAGCGATGTCGAGCCAGTCATTCCAATTCACTAATTTAAAACACTCCCAGATAACATACCAACCTGGTGGTGAGGGGGATTAAAATTGGTTACGTCAACCATATATCTCCACGGATGATACCTGACCTGCCGAGTCTTTCCAGCATTCTTTGTTTTTATTTTTAATTAAGAGACTGTCCGACATCCTTGCGGGGGAATGGACGCTGCTCAACAGCTCCCAATGGCGGCAGGACTGAGGTCAAAACTTGCTGAATGCCTGATTTGAACTCGTGTCTGCCGGTTGGTGGCCAACTGTCCTAGGCCAAATATAGCAAGAGCAGATATAGAGAGAATCCCTTCAAACCTGTTCTTCAAAAATGCACACCCCCTACTGCATTAGTGTCAATTTTGCACTTTCCCATGCCAATTATCCCTCTGAACATTCAATATAGGCTCCATCTGAGGAGGATATTCAGTATTCAGGAATACTCATCGTGGCAAGATCAAACATATCCCACCATGCCTGGTACCGTAGGGCCTCATTCTATAAGAACATTGGCTGGTATTGCACTGTGCCATTTTAGTATGCTCATCCTCTTAAATCTCCCTGTTGAGACCTCCATGGTTCCAATGAGGAAATGTTCTAGTTATCACCTGGAGCGGGAGTCTGCCTCATAGTGACCACATTTCTGTGCCAAATCTCCTCACATGAGGATCTGGATTAAACAGTTGGTAACAATTAAATCTGTTACGTAGAATTACACTTGGCTATCACAAACATCAAGAGGGCGAGGACATCCTTCCAGCACGGTGGAGAAAATGTCCATTGTAGAGCGGGTAAGGAAACTCTGTGGGGCTTGACATAACAACTACTAGAAGACTTTGCAGAAAGGCAAGCAGATGTTGCTGAAGCTCCACATTTCTAACAAGGGAACCATTTAATGGGATATAATGTGTGTTCATACTGGAGGCTGTCAGTGTGTGCTCGGGCGATGTCATCTGGTCTGCTTAATGAGGACTCAAACCTGCACTTTTCAGTTGATTAAGGACTATCCTGCTTGGGGGTGAGGGAAGGTAATCAAAGTATTTTGGAGTTGGGTTGGCTCCAAGATAATGGGGTGGAAATTCAGTCGCACCTCTGTTGCGACACTAATCCAGGTGGAGCAGTAAATTTTGCGCTGGGCCCTGAGTTTGGAGCGGAGCGCCAAGGGGGACATTGCATACCTTTTTAGGGTGCTAGGCCAGCTGAGCATGTGAAAATCCCAAGCTAAACAGCCGGCCTCGGAGCGCGCAAAGAGAGGCCTTGGGGGGGACAAAAAGAATCTGAAAAAAAAACCAACAAAAACATTCCCAATAAATAACTTATACCACCACAACATAAATTGAAAAAAAAAATTCAATCACACTTACCTCAGGTCGACATTACTTAGCTCACTGCAGCTGCTACAGCTTGGAACACCATCTTCCACAGGTTTTCCCACCAGGGCTCGCGACGGAGTGCTACGGATCGGGCGCGATCCAAATATCAAGCCGGTGTCGCAACCAGGGACGTTGCACACCAGCTCGCCACTTCGGGACAGTAATGCTCCCTGCCCCCTCGCGACCGGTGCTGAATGTCCCGGTGTGGTGCTGGAAGCTGGCTGCCCTCCCGGAGGTGCTTACCGCCACCATTGCCACCCCTCCAGAGTGCTAAGAGGGGCGGCAGAAGACCGAAAATCCAGCCCAATGACTTCAAAGGAAATAAAAAATCGGGAGAGATATATAAAATAGGCTGCCGACTCGCTATCACCCGTTTTACACTATCACACAATCTTAAGACCTACCCCAGTGACTATTGTCTATTGTTATATAGGCAAATATAGCAGCCAGTTTAGCAAGATAGATACCAAGATCCTACAGCAGCAATGTGGTGAGTGTCCTTTTTGTCTAGTGTTAGTGATATTGGTTAAGGAAGAATGGAGCCCTACTCTTCATCAAATAGGATCTTTATAAGAACATAAGAACATAAGAATTAGGAACAGGAGTAGGCCATCTAGCCCCTCGAGCCTGCTCCGCCATTCAACAAGATCATGGCTGATCTGGACGTGGACCCAGCTCCACTAACCCGCCCGCTCCCCGTAACCTTTAATTCCCTTATTGGTTAAAAATTTATCATGCAGTTCAGCAGGCAAAGTCCAAAGTCATGTATTTATAAGTACATGGGGCCGAAATTGTCCCTTCCCTTAAGGCCTGTTACCGCCAGAAATCATCGGCCACGCTGCGGAGAGCAATGGCCACCGATTTCTCGTGGAATGTCCCGCCATTTTGGAAATTCCGTTCCTGCGGTATCCCGGCGATGACCCACTCCCCCCACTACCACTCTGCTGCTGCCAATCCATCCTAAGTGCGTCTTCAGAGCACGGGCTACCAATGTTCCCCCCCCCCCACCCCATGGCGAAATTCCAACGAAAAAATGTTGCTCATACCACGCGTTGCCAAAAGCTGCTTTTTTTTGCCGGTGCACTGTGCTTGCAGTCCTTCTAAAATGGCGGTGTGGCTGCCATTAAAGAGGAGGATCTACTGCCACTGCCGCCCTTTTTTTTTGTCAACCGACTGCATGTCAGGCCGACAATTATGCCCCCGGGTTCGGCCAGGCCGCCAACAGACAGCCTGGCACCCCGTCTTGGGTGCCAGCCTGCTGGCCCGGCCAAAACCCGCCCTGGTGGCCCAGTGGACCGAACATTAGAAATCGCTCAGGCTCTCCCCTTTAAGTGAAGAGGCAAGCCATGGTGATGCGGCACTGTGATGACATCATCAGCGATGAGCTGATGACTGACAGCGGCGGACACTCCGCATCCCCCTAACTTCCATCCTTCTAGACTGCGAACTTCCGCTCACCGCCGCACATCCGCTTCCCTTGTGGCCGACTTCCGGTCCGCCGAAAAAAAAAGCCAAAGAGCGGAATTTCACTCAAGAGGCCACCGCGGCGGTAAAATCAACAGAAACAGGGTAGGTGCGGTCCGTTTCCAGAGGTGGGCAATTTCGTCCCCCATACGTTTGGACTCTATATAATAATCTAAGGTGATGCATTTTTACCTGCGTCTTAAGGCACAAAATTACTTTTTTGAATAACTTTACAGAATACAGACGCAAGTAACAATAAACATTGCACAACAATGAACAACTGAGGTTGTTCGCCTTACAGGTTAAGAGGAGATTTGATCGATGTGTTCAAAATCATGAAGCTTTTTGATGCAGTAAATAAGGAGAAATTGTTTCCAGTGGCGGCAGGGCCATTAACCAAAGGCCACTGATTTGAGGTCATTGGCCAAAGAACCAGAGGCGAAGTGAGGATTTTTTTTAAAGCAGTGACCTATTATGATCCAAAATGCACTATCTGAAAGGCAGATTCAATAATAACTTTCTAGAGAATTGGATAAATACTAGAAGGGGAAAAATTTGCAGGGCTATGGGTAAAGAGTGAGGGAGTGGGATTAATTTAATAACTCAATCAAAGAGCTGACATAGAAACATAGAAACATAGAAAATAGGTGCAGGAGTAGACCATTCTGCCCTTCGAGCCTGCTCCACCATTCAATAAGATCATGGCTGATCATTCCCTCAGTACCCCTTTCTTGCTTTCTCTCCATACCCCTTGATCCCTTTAGCCGTAAGGGCCATATCTAACTCCCTCTTGAATATATCCAATGAACTGGCATCAACAACTCTCTGTGGCAGGGAATTCCACAGGTTAACAACTCTCTGAGTGAAGAAGTTTCTCCTCATCTCAGTCCTTAATGGCCTACCCCTTATCCTAAGACTGTGTTCCCTGGTTCTGGACTTTTCCAATATCGGGAACATTCTACCCGCATCTAACCTGTCTCGATCTGTCAGAATCTTATATGTTTCTATGAGACCCCTCTCATCCTTCTAAACTCCATTGTATAAAGAAAGATGGTGGGGCTCATCTGGGACAATGTCAAATGTCACACAGGCACAATGACTCTATGGCTGGGATTTTGTTCACCTTGGCGGGTCCATGGTGGGCGATGTCAGTGGGGATCCCGACCCTGATGCTGGCTCAATCCCGCTGTTCAAAATGACTTTCAGTTGATTGGGCATGCCCAGTGCATTTCCCGGCCAATTAGAGTAAGCGGGTCTGGTGACATCATTTGATGACGTGTCATCAGCCGATTTCCTTAAAAGGACAGTGTCCAAATTTATTTTGACATTTGTGCTGTCAGTGTTCCACAGCATTGAGGTGCTGCAAACACTGACAAGCGCAGCACAGAGGTTACACCCAGGGCTGCACCCAGGCTTAACCATGACTCCCTCCATCACGCAAGGAGGTCCTCTTTCCCTCCCATGGGTGGAAATGACCTCCCCAGAAGATCAACAGAGCCAGCTTGCACATTGCACAGGAGGGCACAAGCAGGGATGTGATCAGGAGGACCTGGTGTATTGTCACAAACCTTTCAATGATCTCAGTAGATCATGAAATGTGAGTACAAAGCCACACTCAACCTCATCCTGCTGTGTCTCTCATCACATCCCCATCACTCTGCCATCCCTACCCTACACCTGCACATCCTTACTCACACCAACTTACCTTGTACCTCCACCCATCCCTCTCCATCTATATTATCACATTCTCATCTCACTAGCCACCCCTCACCCTCATCATTGTCCAATCATCCCAACTAACAATACACAAGGGTAGGCACTTGGATGTTTTATGTAATGTTCACAATGTTCATGTAAAAGTTCTGTTAATGTGTTGCCAAACATTGAAATCTTTATTTTCCACACTTTGCCTTCTTTGACAGATTTGTGTGGACCTTTGGAAGTGGTTTAGTGAGTCGCAGTGAATGGTGAGACATCACGGTACCCCCCCACAATGGTGCTGTGTGTGAAAGGAATGGCTTGGGCATTGCAGGGATGCTTTATGGTGTTGGTGTGGGGTACTGCCAACCTGGTGCATCATGTGGCAGCCAGGGTGTACAGCATCAAGTGAAGTAAATCTGGCCATGGTGAGGCCATCCCTGGCCTCCCACACAGCAATGTGGGTGGGTGCTATTGCCCTGTGTCCTGTGCAGCATCAGGTGATTGCAGAGAAGGTTGGTGTTGTTGTTGGTGCTGCTGCTGTGCCTGGTGCTGCTGGTGTTGGGACTGGTCATGATGGGATTACATAAGATTATATAAACAGGCCATCTGGCCCAACCAGTCCATGCCGGCGTTTATGCTCTGCACGAGCCTCTTCCATCTTTCCTCATCTAAGTATATCAGCATAATCCTCTATTCCTTTCTCCCTCATATGCTTGTCTAGCCTCCGATTAAATGCATCTATACTATTCGCTTCAAACACTCCCTGTGGTAGCGAGTTCTACATTCTCACCACTTTAGGAAAGAAGTTTCTTCTGAATTCACTATTGCATTTCTTGGTGACTATCTTATATTGATGGCCTCTAGTTAGGCTCTTCCCCACAAATAGAAGCATTCTCTCTGTATCCACTCGATCAAAATCTTTCATTATTTAAAGAACCTCAGTCTTTTTTTTTCAAGAGAAAAGAGACCCAGCCTGTTCATCCTTTCCTGATATGTATACCTTCACATTTCTGGCATCATCCTTGTAAATCTTCTCTGCATCCTCTCCAGTGCCTCTATATCCTTTTTATAATATGGCCAACAGAATTATACGCAGTACTCTAAGTGTGGTCCAACCAAGGTTCGATACAGGTTTAGCATAACTTCCTTACTTTTCAATTCTGGGGACCAAGGTGAGAGAGTATAAATGCCACCCATGCTGATAGAATAGATGGCAGATGAGGTAGAGATGACACAAGCGATCTGTCAATGGTGAGAGAGGTAATGAGGTCATACACAAATGGAGTCTTGATGAAAAGACTTGCAGCATCGTGAATCTGTTGTGGAAATGCAGCGAGGAAGAGCTTATAGGTGAGGGAAGATAACTCGATAAGGTGGGAGCTTTTACTTTACATTTGAAGCTGTCAACTCATTCAGCTGATTCAATGGCCACTGAACTCCCGCCTCAACTTGATAGATGTGGTCCGTGACCAGCATGGACCCCGTGGGCGAACTGTCAAATGCAAAAGGTAAGCTGAAAATCATTCTTAAGTAGCTCTAAACAAGCCATTAATGACTTGAATTGGGTCGCCCGCCACTGCTTGTTGGGTCTGCTCAGCGCTGACAGACTCGACATCGGGAAAGGAGTGTGGGAGTGAGTTGACTACGGGTTCCTGACCCGCTGTCAAAGATAGCACATTTTTCACCTGACCCGCCACCAATTCCACCCGCTAACCACCCGGAAAATTCCGGCCTATGATTGTGTGATAAAGACATACTAAAATCCAGGGATTCAGGAGCGTGCTCTGAGGTAGAAAGATATGGCCCCCATTTCTTTCTGCAGCAGGTAGTAATTTTTTTTGAGTGACACACCATGATCTTTTCCCTTTTTCACAGACCTTTGCTAAGGACTACTTAGCCTTTTTAGGTATCTGGCATTTTGGATAGGATGGCCAGCTCTTTGCTAAGATTGACAAAATTGATTAAAAATGAAGCTTAAAAGATGGTCAAGTGGTATAACTGCATGGGGAACCAAGCTAAATTGATGTGGGGATACCTTTTGGAGGTGATATTGTGCTGTTTACTTTGAGAGATGCAACTTCATGTCCAAATTACTTCACACGCCTTGTGTCCAATGAGTTCGCGCTGGGCGAGTCTATACTCCAGTTTGCTCAGAAACGTTTTGCTATCACAAATATGGTGCCAAGAATAACTGAGAAAAAATATAGTGTCAGCAAATAAGTTCAGCAGAGGGGCTTTCCATTCTAGCTGAGGGTAAGGTTAAATCAAGCCATGATGGTATCATTAGCATTTGGTGAAATGAGAGAGACAGAACTGGTAAACTCAAATCAACCCCTGTTGACACAGTCAAAACTACTCAATACTGCTCTGCGCAGGCCTTGTCACAAGCCTTCATAGCAAATTAGAGCTGACAGCCTGAAACTGTTCACATAGATTTCCTGTTTCACATCTCAACTATGGTGTATTAAATCACACCAAAAGGGCTGACATCTTAAAATCCTTTCTCTGCCAATAATTTGAAAGTCTACCTGCTTTGCTGAAGGTCATTTTAGAAGCAAAATCATCATTACCCATAAAACTTGACTAACAAAATCATACTACTTGCTAATTAAAAAAAAAAGTTTTGCGTTACAGTCTTTTATAGGATCGCCGGATTAAAATCTGTCGCCTGAAAACAACTGTCTCTGTCTTCCTACTGGTCAAACACTGTGCATCCTATGGACCTTGAAAGATGTCCCATTTAGAAAACTTTTACATGTATAGATTTCGTACCTATTTAGTCATGTTTTACTCTGCTCTGAAAATAAAGCATTATGTCACTTTTAACCTCTAACTAGTGCTACAGATATCAGTACTTTATTGAAAAGAAAATTCAATTAAAGGTCTAACTTACCGTCGCTTTGGTAATAAATTGTTCAGCTGCCAACTGCAGTTAAAATCCTTCAGGGACAAAGCCTCTCATTTACATGGATGTTCAACAATCTGGGTTGGTGATAACACAGGCAGGTTTGAAATCTACTTGGACTCAGTGTTCTTGCTGTAACAAATATCTACAATGTAAGGAAATCCGACACAAATGGACTATCATTTCGATCTTTGTAATTTGAATTTTTAAAAAAACGACTTTATTTTTGTGCAATACTGTGTCATGTACAGACATCACAAGGAAGTGCACAATATTAATTCCAGAAGTATGTGATTTCACTGTTAAAACGCAATGCAGGGCTAGTACACAAATCACATATTAACGGGAAAGGTCATAAGTGGGTAATGCACTTTGAACATTGTAATCAGCATAAAGCAGCAAATCATCTTAATCAATCAAATTATACGCAATGAGCCATTCTGTCCTGGCAGTAGTTGAAGAAGGAACTCATTTTATTTTGGGAAATTAAACTTGATTTAACTGTAGGACAAAAATAATCTTTTTGTAAGGGCAATATTCTACAATTAATCTACCAAGTTAACCTCGTGCATTTTAATCGAGGCAATTTTAGAGAGGTGCAATTTGATGCAGTGGATAATAGGAAACCAAAGAGCTTTCCTATAGAAAGATCTCACATGATTTCGAAGATGAGCCCAAGTAGCAGAGTCGACCCGAATCTGTTGAAATTTCAAGTTAGTTTCATAGAATCATACAGCCCAGTAGGCCATTCGGCCCATCATGCCTGTGCTGCCTGTTTGAAAACGCTATCCAATTAATCACGCTCCTCTGCTCTTTCCCCATGGCCCTGCAAATTTTTCCTTTTCAAGTGCAGTATAATCCAATCCCCTTTGGAAAGTTACCATTGAATCTGTTTGCACCACCATTTCAGGCAGTTATATCCTCAGTTTGCCTTAGCTGCTAATGATGAGACAAATAAACATGTAAGCTGTAGACCTGCAGAGCCACAAAATCCTACTTTTACTAAAAAAAATTTTGCCCACTTCTCTCCGTAATTAATGACCAGTTTGCAAAATTGGGATGAGCAGACTTGAAACATTCATTTATTAGAATGTAATTTGTAGGTTGTTAATTATGGATTGTAACATTCTTCTTTTTTTTCTGCTTAAATAGGAATTTTAGCCCAGTTCAATATCCAGCAGAGATAGTGCACATGTACTCATCCCAGCGAGCAGAGCTTAATTGCTTCAGCACTCGGGCAAAAGGAAATGAACAGGGGAGTTACGCCATGCTGCTCGTGTATACTTCCCAACATCCAGGATGACACATATAAGAGAGTTTTATGAATACATACTATCAGTGTAGAGCCTCATCTGCCAGTAGCGTATATGGGCATTTGTTTTTGTTTACGTATGGGGATCACTGGCAAAGCAGCAGTTATTGCCGATCCATGATTATCCGGAAAAGGTGGGCAGGTTCAGAGAGCATTATGAATCAATTACATAGCTTGGACCAGAGTTAAATTTAGGCTAGATAGGGTTGGCAAGTTCCTTTCTCTGAAGTTGGGTTTTTAGTACAATTTAATAGTTTTCATACTCAGAAATTTCCAAATTTATTGAATTCAATTTCATGGAGGAGCATTCGAATTCTGGGGCGTCGGACCATGTAAGAGAAATTTGGCAATAGGGGTACCAGCGGGACAAGGGTTAAAGTGCTGGTTCCTGCACCGACCCATAAGGAGGTAAAAGGCCTCTCTTCAGCCTTGTACCAAGGCTCCAGAAGTTATCAATTCAATAATATTCCGACAGGATACGATGTGAGAACCTAAACAGACATTGATAAGACCGTGCGAAGAGGCTCGAGGCGGACTCACGGGCACCAAGGAGAATCAACAAATTCTGACCTAACGAAGTCATTCTAGTCACAGCCCAAGGTGGTCACGAGGGTCTTGGCCTGTCAATCCAAAGTAGCACTAATAAGGTAGTCCAATTAGAGAAGTAGCACTGATAAGGTCGTCCAATTAGAGATCTAGGGAGGTCTTACCAGGGAACGGAGGGGTTTTTGAAATGTATAAAAGTTGTATGATTGTGCTGTTCGGGGAGCATCTTCACTCACAGGCGGCTGTGATAAGAGGTGTTCCCGGACGTTCGTAATAAAAGATCGTTATACCTTGCCATTCGTCTCTGTCTGCTAACTCCGGGGGCTGTTACGCGGGTTGGGGCGAGCGTCGACCCTCTATATCAGGGGGCCCGCTTGTGGGAGGAGAATTCTTCCCATTTTCCCCTTACAGACCAGTACCATAACCACTACACTACTGTGCCTGTCGATTTGAATGTGTATCACTTATAATTTTCCATCCATTAATTTAAATGCACAGAATATTATGGCCAGGATGGAGTTGCCTACATTCCTGATGTGTGCTCTTGGTTCTGCATTGGGAATGTGAATTGGTAAAACAACTCCAATTTTGCCACAAAAGGATTGAGGAATAAATAAATAGTTTACAGAAAACAAAAAATGTGACCAAGGGAAAATTAATGGGCTGAAAGATTGCTTGACGATGTTCTTATGCATCATTGTTTTAAAACATTTATTTTGACTTGAAATTGCCCTGTTAATTCAGTTTAACATATGAATGCTTAATGCATCATCTGAAATTCCTCTCTCCACTAAGTTGGTGCAAGCATTAATTCATTTAAAATAACTAGGTTAAAATAGAAGACAACCATTTCAGACAAGCATGCTCAGTGTATGCTAATATCTCATACTGTCGTTTGGGGTAATGGAACATAAATTGGACCTTGTTGCATCCGTAAAAATGAGCACTAAAGCAACTTCAAGGGCTGATTTACACCTCAAAGACGTCCAACCCAATAGTTAAGGTTTTCAATGCCATCCAGCTCACCCATGATTTTTAGTACCATGAGGAGAATTTGGAAAAGTTAGGACTATTCTCTTTGGAACAGGGAAGATCAAGAGGTGACCTAATAGAGGTTTTTAAGGTAATAAGTGGTTTTGATAGAGTAGATAGAGAAAGGCTGTTCCCTCTGGCGAATGGGCCAACAAAGAGGCCATAGATTTAAAATTATTGGCAAAAGATCGCGAGGGGAAATGAGGAGAAATGTTTTCACACAGAGTTGTCAGGATCTTGAAAGGTGGTGGAAGCTGATTTCATAAACATTTTAAAAGGGAGTTGGACAGGTACTACAGGATGAGGAACTTACAGGGTTATGGATAAAAAGCGGGGGTGTGGGACTAAGCAACTTTCTAAGAGTCAGCACAGGCACGATGGGCTGAATGGTCTCCTTCTGTGCTGTAAGTTTCTATGATATTATGTACACGAGTTGTTTGGGTCCCTTTCAGTTCCCTTCTGGCTTGATGTTTTGTCTTCCTTTGGATTCTGACTAAACATTTCAAGTTACCGAGTTCTTTAAAACATCTACTATCAAGAGCTTTGGTTTTGAAAATAGGCCGGATTAAATCTAAAACCACTACTTAAAAAAATACTGCAACAGAAACAGAATTTTCCACACTTACATTTACAAGTGGCAGAAAGCACATTTCAATTAATCACTAAAATTTCTGTAAGCAGTGGAACAATGTTTGAACAGAGTGAAAGATAATTGAGAATTAAGAGGTGTAGTGACATAACCTTCTACAGTGCACCAAACTGTAATTCATACTGAGCCAGATGCCCTGTTAGATTAAAGAGAGATGTACTCTATTATGAACACCTGTTTATTGAAAACCTTGTGCTTTAATTAATATGTTCCCTGATTGAGAACTGAAGTATGATGAGGTATGTAAAAAGATTCAGTGATACAGACTTCTCGAGGGAGTCTCCTTGTAGCCTCTTTAAACTTAATCATATCTTTGGCCAAGCTTTCATTCACGTATCCTAATGGGGGATATTGGACCATGTTCTGCCTAGGCAGAACATAAAACGTAAAAATGGCAACATTTGTGGGGCTATGTCCCAGACCCCCATGGATGTCTGACTCCATATTAGGTCACACAATTTTCAGGTGTCGCTGGCAGCTGCCTCATTTGTTAATTAGGAGCCGAACACCTGTTTTAGAAGCCCGGGAGTGGCATTTTATATTTTATGCTTATAAAATATGGTTTGTAATACCATAATTTTCTTCTTAAAAAAGTTAACATACACAAATCATATGTACACTTACATAGCCATATTAACTGTTGCCCTTTATTTCAAACACAACATCTATACTATTCTCACTCCTATCTGATTGCTCAATTAATTTCTGCCCATCAGTTTGCCATATACTGATTCATTTTTGTCTGGATTGTTGATTCAATAACCTCATGTATTGGAAAATAAATTACTGAGGTAACTCAGCAATGCAAACCTGAAATATTGCAAATTATTGGCTTTGAGTACAGAACTGTTTGTTCTCAATTTCAAGGTAATGTCATTCCTTTAACTACTATTGGCAGCTTTAACACAATTCAACACCAAATTAAAAGGAATGGTTAAAAAAGGACACATAAATGGCAGGCAGTTATTTAACAAATTTATTGAGGTTAAATGGCTGATAGAATGGCTTGACCTCCCTGTCCTCGGCTTATCTGAGAGTTGAATGCAGTCTATGTCGGCATAGTAGAGAAAGTGAAGCGACTGCGTTTGCAGTTACTTGCAATTTTATTTGTGGCCATCATGGTGGAGGATGCAAGTACTGATGAAAGGAACACATCACCGTTTTGGGTACCTAGTATTAAAATCGGGCACACCAATGGCATAGTATGGCATAACGAGGCAGCATAAAGCTCCATCTCTCTGCCCCAGAATGTGTCTCAGAGAGCAGAGCCTGTTCTGTCAGCATGAATGTTAACATTTCTCACACCAGCCACCCATACAAACAATCTGTGGGGGTAACGACATAGAACCAACTGGTGGGCAAATTGAGGGCAGTTCAGTGATATTGGTTTGCCCCTACTTGGAACTGGGTTCAGCCTGTCCAAGCACAATTCCTGTAGCGTTTTTACAGTCCACCGAGCAAGGAAACTTTCAGTCCATCAAAGTGAACTGGGTTGGAACAATGCATTACACCACCCATCTCCGCTCTTTAATTTATTTCTATCTCAGAATCTAGGTTATGATAAGATAGATTGAACACGGTCTGTGGAAGGCTTGAGGGGTTGAATTGGCTTTTCTTATTCCATGTTTCCTTAAATGCTGAAGTGAAGAAGCAGAGACAGAGGAATGATTGAATGGAGAGCTAAACTCTAGTATAAAGTCATTTATTTCCCATTTCTCTCTAAGAGTAATTTTATCTCCCTTTTATTGTGAATGTTTCCTATTGCACTGATCAGAGAGCACCATGTGATCACATGTCCTCACTACCTGAGTTGCCATAGCATATTTTTCTTCTGCTGCAAATGATCACTAAATTATGCCACTGTGGACTCACACTTCCTGTATACAAGGTTGCCCCATGACCTTAGTTCTATTCAAGGAATAAAACTGTTGTGGGGAACAGGCAGGTTTTTATACACAAATGTTGACAGTTGGAATTACCCACAATGCACAGCAGGACTATATTGTCACGACAAATTCACCTCAGATGATCACAATAAATAAAAGCATTATAATAGCAGAGAAATATCTCCATTCACTGGAGAGAAAGTAACTAATTTAATGAAAGGAATTTAACTCTGGGATATAGTATTCCTGTAAAGAAGCTGTGTTTTAATGCCAAACGTCTCTCCTCCCATCGACTCTATACCGGAGAACAAATCAACAAGAGTCAGTCTCCCTTTGGTACCTCAATCAAGTGACTATTATCCATGTATGCTCCTGAATAGTAAAAATTTCCAGTAATTTTCCACAGGTACCATCACAGGCCAGCTCATTCCAGTCCTCAACTGATGTTCCCACACACATACTTCCAGCAAGGGTTACGTCATTGCAATCAAAAATGGGAATCTTGTCAATTTTTCCCCTCCCCTAGCCAAGGAATGTTGAAGCCAATTGCTTCATCATTGTCCTTACTCAGCAGAGATCAGTTTACTAAATACTTCTAGGGCCTTCTCGTCAAGAGTACAATGACCTAGCTGCGGTAGCTGGTGGGTGGAGATTTCCTCTGCTATGTGAAAGAGAATCGTAGGCTCTTAATTAAAAAGGTACATGCTATTGTTACTTATAGCACACAGAGGAAATATCATGGTTAAAAAAGTAGCAAATTTCTTTATAATGAAACTTTATCGTGCAAAAATGTCAATTCCATAATATAACTAGATATATAAACTCCCGCTATATTGATTTTCTATCACCCTGTGTGAAAATTAGTGCAGTTCCATTGCAAAAATTAATGAGCAGTGAAACACACCTTATGAAGCAAAACCGTTCCTACATCCATGCAATCAAAGAAAAATTCTGTATTCCACTTTCTATGATATACAAAAACACGGGCCTCAACTTTACAAACCTTTTTGTAAGCTTCAGGTCTGCTTCAGCAGGGAATGTTGCAGTTAATCATCCTAACAACATGTCAACATGACAAGGCTTTTGCCCCCCCCCCCGTCCCCACCCCCCAATCGTTGTTCCCTCTCCTGCTGCCCTCTGAAGTGCTCGCAGACATCTGGGGCTGAAATTGCCCACCGCCGGAAACGAGGCGCACCTAGCCGTCTCGATGTGTTCTGGCTGCGGTCTAACTGGCTGCGGTCTAACCATCGAAATTCAGCAGTTTGTTTTTTTTTGAACGGAACGGAAGTGGCCTCATCATGGGGGTGGATTTGGCGGTGGGTTTGAGTGGCCGTCACTAGCGGGGCAGAAGTGGAGACGGGGCGGAGTATCCGAGACTGTCAGTCATCAGCACTGCGCTGATGATGCCATCGTGCTGGCACATCACAATGTCTGTCTCCTTCAGTTAAAGGGGAGGGCTGCTGTGAACTCTTCAGCCACTTTAGTGGCAAACACTGGGCCAGCAGGGAGGGTTTTGGCTGGGCCAGCGGCCTGCTGGCGGCCCAGCCGAACCTGCGGCCAACAAAAAAAATAACATGGTGGCTGTGGCAGTGCGCCCTCCCTTTTAAGGGTGGCCGGGCCACTAGGCTGACACAAAGCTGCCGGGGGCACTGGTCAGCGGCAGGGCCGCTCCCACAGGGCAATACCGGAAAAGGGGCAATTCCCCAAGGGGCAATTTCGCGAAGGGGTCCCCGCCAGTTGGTAAGGGATCAGCGCATGCACGCCGCGGTGAGAAAACGGGCGGAGATGTCCCGGACACCCCATCAAAAGTAAAGGAGGCCAATTTCAAAAATGACGGCCCCTTAGCAGAGAGTTGGCAGCCATTCCGTGCTGCCCCGTGGCCGCAGCTTTCAGGCGGCCAGTGGCCCTATCGGAAGGGGCAATTTTAGCCCCATCTGTCCACATGTAAAGAGTACTCTATAGTGGTTAGAAACTGTCATCCTTTGGGCTGGATTTTCGAGGGGTTTGCGACCCGGTTATTGCCGTGTTTTGACCCTCCGCGGCGAAAACGCGGTCGCAAAGCCTGGGTGGGATCCTCGGCTCGTTGTTTGCGGCAGCGCTTGGACGTACCACCGGGGAAAGCGGCGCCGGATGTGTAATGACGCGGATTGCGTTACCGTCCGGGTTTCTGCCCTCTCCTGACCCGTACGGCCCGCCCAGAACAGCGACAGGTAAAACCTGTCGGTGCAACCCTGCAAAAAAAGGCACGTTAAAGTTTTTAATTTTTAATTTTTTTGCAGCGATTAGTTAGTTAAGGATCTTGGTAATGTTTTTGGAATGTTTTCTTGAATTTTTCCCCGCCCCCACCCCAAGGCCTCCCTCACAGCACAAACGACCCCGGACTAAGGTTGCTGACACTCGCGTTTTGTGCCGCGAATAATTGTGGAACGCTTCCCTTACCAGTGCAGACCCCAAAGGCCGAAAATTCGGCAGTAAATCGGTAGCACAGCGAAAATGGTAATTTTCACGTATTGCTACCGAAACCCCCCAAAATCCCAAAATGCAGCCAAAATATCTTTCAATCACTCCACGAATTAGGACTGAGAATGCAGAAAATTCATGTCGAGGTGATTACTGGCATTGACCTGGAACTTGCTTCTTTCTCTGTTTCATCACATTGTCCCTGGGTAATGTCCAAAGATGCAGCTCCCACATAACGACATTTTGACTTGACAAATAAGATTGAACTTTCCTGCTATATATAGGTGGCTGACATCAGTTTAGTCTGTGAGGACCAGACCATGAAATCCCACTGCTAGCCTTACAAGCCTGCCAGTGAGACAGATTGTTGGAGGTTAAACATTTGAATCTAAATTGAACTAAAATAAATGCCATTCTTTATGTACTTCAACTGAAGACATTTCATGTTGGCGAGTCAAAGTATAAAGGACAGCAACTACGTGACTAGAAAATGTGGATTGTATTAAGTATACTTACATAACTTCTTCATTTTAATTGCACTTGTCTAAGCAGATTGGTAAGTTAACCTGTAAATATTTCCTATTTTAGAAAATCAGAAACTGACTTTCTTCATTTATCCCAACCCCATTTACTAACGTCACCTTGAAGGTTTTTATTCTATTTTTATACAATCTGGTCAATGATAGTCTGTTTGATGCTTAGCTGTGTAGAGTCCTTATAAAACTGAATTACACAAATTACCTTAAATATGTCACTGGCTGATCAATTGTTACTGTACAGTGGTGAGGAGACAGGAGTAGTTTATTCTCACAGACCTTGTAAAGTAATGTAAATGTATTCTAATGTTTTAAGCATCTGAATTGATTAACAGACCGCAAGAATACGTTTTACCATAAACGGAACAGATCATGAACCACCTGAGGTGATAGCTTTGGCCACTATGTTTTCCCCGATGGTGGATATTACGGTATTATCTACTTCTATCTTACTATCTCCTCATAAAATATTGTTCCTCATTAATGACTTTCCTACAATCTCAATGTTGCACCTGTCCTCTCTTGAAGCTCAGAGGTTTCTAGCTGGTAGAATGGACCTATTGGTGCAAAAGTACGTGTGTTTGGCAGAAATTGGGGAGGGATCACATTGTGTACTTAATTTCCCAAAAGCATTAGAGCCCCGATTTTAACTCAGGGCACAAATTGGGTGGGGTGAGAGGGGAGGGGCAGCTGGTGAAGGGGTGGGCCGGCCAGCAAACCCCCATAACATCGTTGGAGTGAGGCCAGTGCAATTTTAACTCCTGGGCCTTGTATTACTATGATGGCAGGCTGCCCTGCCGATCACATTGGGCATGGACAGCCTGCCCACATGACATGAGCAATTCCAGAAACAATGTCCCGAGGCCTACTTAAAGCGGAAATGCCCCTTTTAAATTGAGGTTGCATCTTCTGCTTAGATTTTTATTTGTACAACTCTGGAAGTCTTTTTGGCAAGACAGATGAGTCAAAGGGTTGCTGGACCACCACGATCTCACAGCCTGAGTGCTGGGAGCCCAGGTATAATCTCTGTTCTATGCTGAGTTAATGGATCTCAGCAGTGGTGACAGAAGGGCTACTGCCATTGCTATCATCACCCTTGGGGGTGGAGGGGGGCGCGGGGAGTTTTCCACTTCTGACTGTCTTCTTATGACCTCTGCTGGAAAAAGGATGTGTGTCTGTTGGGTCAAGCAGGCACATCCTCTCATGACCAAATAGGCTGCTGACAGTATTTCGGTTCACACATGAATTCCAGCCATGAGAGCAACCGACAAGGCCACAACTATCCATAGACCAAACCCAGAATAAACCAGTATCTTCAAGAGTGGGAACAAACTGGAAGCAAAACATTTTTAAACAAATTTTATTGAAACAAAAAAACATTTTATTTTAACCTTAGGTTTCTTATCATAAAATTATTATACAGTTTTATCACTGCACTTCATTAAAAACTAATAGTTCACTTGCTGGATAACCTCCAAATGTTACACACATGGATTCCCAGTATAAGTGTGCGAATAAATACATGAACACAGCTCCTATGTTCCTCAGTAACTTCAAAATCCCCACTACACATATATATAGTTTCCAACACCAGAGACCACACACAGTTGGACACAAATAACTTTAACTAATGCTAAGAATGGACATATGGAAACCTAAGCTTATCCAAATTTGGTGGTTTAATAAGGTCAGCCAAAACAGAGCTTTTCTAGCATCGGGCTTGCCTTTTGCCTATTCTTGAATTTCTTTTGCGGTATAGAAATAAAGTTCCACCTTGTCTCTAGTAGCCGCCACTAACCCAGTTCAGATTCTTTGGTTTGAGTTTGACTGCCCTATTTCAATGACGAGGCATCACTTACACTATGAGTTCTCAGCAGGGTGACTACATTGATAACTCATCAGTGTTGTTTGCTGTGTGTCTCTATCGCTAGACTGGCTGAATATGTGACAACAACATTTTAGCAATGAGGAGGCCGAGTTTGAAGGGAATCTGAAGCTGATTTGTTACTACACTTTGGACTTCACTTTCCTGTGAGCAGCGCTGAGGTTATATTCCTCCGAGGTGGAGTATTTGGACTATTTATACTATGGGAAATAGATATCAGACTCTATACCCTTTACAGCAGACTGTAAGCTTGATCCAAAAGTCAGATCTGAAGTTGCTTTTCAATCCAAGCTGGGCAATTCTGATCTATTTATTGCACAAAAAAAAAGACAAGCTCATCAAGCTCACATCTGTACCCCGCCCTCCACAATTTTGCCCATATTGGAGGAATTCTGAGTTCAGACATCACCCTGTTCTCTCAGGGTAAGTGCAAACACAGACATCATCTGAATCTTCCCACAAAAAAACTAAAAATTCCAAGTTCCAAAACAGAACTTTTAATTTGGATTGATTGCTCCAAAAAACAATCCCCATTTGCATCCAAAACATGAATTCAGGGCTTCCAAAATGTAAGTTCCATGTCAGACTCCAAAGTTTGGATCTGTAGACTCTATGGTGTCCTGTAGACGACCTAACGTATCTGCAATCGGACTGGGCTAGTCAATAAATGATTTGTTTGTTGCCTGAATATGTTTTTCAAATTGAGGAGAAGGGGCCAAACCTTACGGTGTACTAGGGATAATAAAGATGAGATGAACGAGGAAATAGAGATTTAGTGATGATTACAAAGATGAGATAAGGTGGACGAGAAAAGAACAACAGTCAATGCATAGGTTCGGCAGCCAGCTCAACCTGCAGCATCCTTGTAGGGCTTTCGGATGAGTTGTTAAACTGAGGCCCCGTCTGCCCTCTCAGGTGGACGTAAAAGATCCCATGGCACTATTTCGAAGAAGAGCAGGGGAGTTATCCCCGGTGTCTGGCCAATATTCCTTCAATCAACATCACTAAAACAGATTATCTGGTCATTAGCATATTGCTGCTTGTGGGAGCTTGCTGTGCGCAAATTGGCTGCCGCATTTCCCACATTGCAAAAGCACTTTATTGGCTGTAAAGCGCTTTGAGACTTCCGGTGGTCGTGAAAGGCGCTATATAAATGCAAAGCTTTCTTTCTTTCATTAGTATTTAATGGTACTACCTCGTAAGGGGATCTGCCAAAAACATTTGTTGATTGCTAACGTCAAGAAACATTTATATTCTTTAAAAAAATATTATAATTATTGTGAAGTTTTCTCTTAACTGGCTTATTCATTAGAAAAAAAGTGTAAATGAAGACAGAAAGAGATTTTGCTCGCTTTTAACAACTATATCAACATGTGTGTAATACAAGGTTATAAACTTAACATTTATTATTGATTTATGAGAACTCTGTGTTATTGAATATCTCTGATCCAACATTTTTTTCTTGTGCTACAGTAATCTGTTATCCATACCTAATTATCTTTAAGGTGAAAGGTCAGTGGACAGTGTCTGGTCAATGATGGTCAGATGGAAATTTATAACTACTTTCAGTACGTCTGCTGTCTTCCCAGATCAATTATGCAGCTAATGACAACCAATACTTTCATCTGTGATTAAACAGCAGCTCTATCTTATAATAACTCGAGACTCTTTGGAAACCTATGTATTGATCTTCTTAATAGAAGAAAGGAAAAAAATAAAATTATTGTGGTTGCTTGTGGCAGAACGATGACAAATGGGTACTGAGAGTGTTGTGGAAGGTTCTGTGTGAGGATTGTCCATGCCGTGTCAGAACGCATACAAGATATCTGTATTATAATGTGAATCATACTGAGTCAGTCTTGTGCTGTGCTGCATACTTGTGTAAAACTGTCTCACAGTTTCTTCTCATGACGTGGCTTGCTCAGTAGCTTACCCCTTCCAAACCACAGAGGGAAAGAAGGACAAGCGACTGTACACAGTAATATAGGTCAAACTCTCTGCAAACAACGTATACTTTTCCGTGATTTTTCTCCTTCTCTTTCACAATCTTGGGCAAAGAGCCAAGGCCCCATATGACAGGACACCGGTAAAGGTTAAAAAAAAGTATAAGACGAGGCCAAGTAAATTCTGAAACAGTGGCTGCGTGACAGAGTTCGGGTTTTAAAAACCTGGAGATTGTAAAAGGAAGTAAGGTTCCAAGAAGTTAATGCATATCATAGTTTTGGAATCCTGCGCAAGAATGAGTAAAGGACATGTGTTGGCTCTTGATTTCAACAGAGGATTTAGGGTTTTCCGTGGACAGTCTCCAGATGATGTACTGTATCCCCGGGCAAATAATGTTCCCGGAAAAATTCCCGGTTTGTGAAACTCGTCCCCGATGTGTACCCCTGGGTAGTGAGTGTACCCTCCCCCGCCCTGAGCTGCCAGTTTGCTCCAAGGCTAAATCAAACAACAACTTGTGCAATGGCCAGAGTGGCTCACTGCGCATGCGCGGCTCAGCGGTCCTTCTGCGCACATGACGGTTGTTGTTTCTGAGTTTCTGGTCAGGCTCGTGCGGCTGGATTGTCGGCGCCAGAAGAGCCTGGGACCACGGCAGCCGGAGTGGGTGAGGGAGAGGCCATGGGGGAGGGTCCCATCACAGTCACCGGGGGAAGGAGCCGGGCTAATTCTAGACACTGTGTGGGGTCAGGTGTGACCTCAGACACTGGGGCGGGTCAGGTGTGAACTCTGCCATTGGTTGGATGGGGGTGGGGGTCAGGTGTGACCTCAGTCACTGGGGGAGGGGGTCAGGTGTGAACTCAATCACTGGGGGGGGGGGGAGGGGTCAGGTGTGACCTCAGACACTGGGGGGGAGGGGTCAGGTGTGACCTCAGTCACTGGGGGGGAGGGGATCAGGTGTGACCTCAGTCACTGGGGGAGGGGTCAGGTGTGACCTCAGTCACTGGGGGGGTCGGGGTCAGATATGACCTCAGTCACTGGGGGGGGAGGGGGTCAGGTGTGACCTCAGTCACTGGGGGGTCGGGGTCAGGTGTGACCTCAGTCACTGGGGGGGGAGGGGGTCAGGTGTGACCTCAGTCACTGGGGGGAGGGGTCAGGTGTGACCTCAGTCACTGGGGGGAGGGGTCAGGTGTGACCTCAGTCACTGGGGGGTCGGGGTCAGGTGTGACCTCAGTCACTGGGGGGGGGGGGTCAGGTGTGACCTCAGCCACTAGAGGGGGAAGGGGTTCAGGTGTGACCTCAGTCACTGGGGGGAGGGGTCAGGTGTGACCTCAGACACTGGATGGAGGGGTCAGGTGTGACCTCAGTCACTGGGGGGAAGGGGTCAGGTGTGACCTCAGTCACTGGGGGGGAGGGGGTCAGGTGTGACCTCAGTCACGATGAAAGGAGGGGTCAGGTGTGAGCTCAGTCACTGGGGGGGAGAGGTCAGGTGTGACCTCAGTCATTGGGGGGAAAGAGCAGGTGTGACCTCAGTCACTGGGGGGGAGGGGGTCAGGTGTGACCTCAGTCACTGTGGAAGGAGGGGTCAGGTGTGACCTCAGTCACTGGGGGGGAGGGGTCAGGTGTGACCTCAGTCACTGGGGGGAGGGGTCAGGTGTGACCTCAGTCACTGGGGGGAAGGAGCAGGTGTGACCTCAGTCACTGAGGGGAAGGAGCAGGTGTGACCTCAGTCACTGGGGGGGAGGGGTCAGGTGTGACCTCAGTCACTGGGGGGAAGGAGCAGGTGTGACCTCAGTCACTGGGGGAGGAGGGGGTCAGGTGTGACCTCAGTCACTGTGGAAGGAGGGGTCAGGTGTGACCTCAGTCACTGTGGAAGGAGGGGTCAGGTGTGACCTCAGTCACTGTGGAAGGAGGGGTCAGGTGTGACCTCAGTCACGGTGGAAGGAGGGGTCAGGTGTAACCTAAGTCACTGGGGGGGAGGGGTCAGGTGTGACCTCAGTCATTGGGGGGAAGGAGCAGGTGTGACCTCAGTCACTGGGGGGGAGGGGCCAGGTGTGACCTCAGTCACTGGGGGGAGGGGTCAGATGTGACCTCAGTTACTGGGGGAGGTGGTCAGGTGTGACTTCAGTCACTGGGGGGTGGATCAGATGGGACCTCAGTCACTGGGGGAGGTGGTCAGGTGTGACTTCAGTCACTGGGGGGTGGATCAGATGTGACCTCAGTCACTGGGGGAGGTGGTCAGGTGTGACTTCAGTCACTGGGGGGGTGGATCAGATGTGACCTCAGTCACTGGGGGAGGTGGTCAGGTGTGACTTCAGTCACTGGGGGGTGGATCAGATGTGACCTCAGTCACTGGGGGAGGTGGTCAGGTGTGACTTCAGTCACTGGGGGGTGGATCAGATGTGACCTCAGTCACTGGGGGGGAGGGGCCAGGTGTGACTTCAGTCACTAGGGGGGTGGATCAGATGTGACCTCAGTCACTTGGGGAGGTGGTCAGGTGTGACTTCAGTCACTGGGGGGTTGGATCAGATGTGACCTCAGTCACTGGGGGAGGTGGTCAGGTGTGACTTCAGTCACTGGGGGGTGGATCAGATGTGACCTCAGTCACTGGGGGAGGTGGTCAGGTGTGACTTCAGTCACTGGGGGGTTGGATCAGATGTGACCTGAGTCACTGGGGGAAGTGGTCAGGTGTGACTTCAGTCACTGAGGGGTGGATCAGATGTGACCTCAGTCACTGGGGGGGAGGGTTCAGGTGTGACCTCAGTCACTGGGGGGGTGGATCAGATGTGACCTCAGTCACTGGGGGGGAGCGGCCAGGTGTGACTTCAGTCACTGGGGGGTGGATCATATGTGACCTCAGTCACTGGGGGGGGAGGTGGTCAGGTGTGACTTCAGTCACTGGGGGGGTGGATCAGATGTGACCTCAGTCACTGAGGGAGGTGGTCAGGTGTGACTTCAGTCACTGGGGGGTAGATCAGATGTGACCTCAGTCACTGGGGGGGAGGGGGTCAGGTGTGACCTCAGTCACTGGGGGGTGGATCAGATGTGACCTCAGTCACTGGGGGAGGTGGTCAGGTGTGACTTCAGTCACTGGGGGGTGGATCAGATGTGACCTCAGTCACTGAAGGAGGTGGTCAGGTGTGACTTCAGTCACTGGGGGGTAGATCAGATGTGACCTCAGTCACTGGGGGGGGAGGGGCCAGGTGTGACTTCAGTCACTGGGGGGGTGGATCAGATGTGACCTCAGTCACTGGGGGAGGTGGTCAGGTGTGACTTCAGTCACTGGGGGGTAGATCAGATGTGACCTCAGTCACTGGGGGGGAGGGGGTCAGGTGTGACCTCAGTCACTGGGGGGGGTGGATCAGATGTGACCTCAGTCACTGGGGGAGGTGGTCAGGTGTGACTTCAGTCACTGGGGGGGTGGATCAGATGTGACCTCAGTCACTGGGGGAGGTGGTCAGGTGTGACTTCAGTCACTGGGGGGGTAGATCAGATGTGACCTCAGTCACTGGGGGAGGTGGTCAGGTGTGACTTCAGTCACTGGGGGGTAGATCAGATGTGACCTCAGTCACTGGGGGAGGTGGTCAGGTGTGACTTCAGTCACTGGGGGGTTGGATCAGATGTGACCTCAGTCACTGGGGGGGAGGGGCCAGGTGTGACTTCAGTCACTGGGGGGGTGGATCAGATGTGACCTCAGTCACTGGGGGAGGTGGTCAGGTGTGACTTCAGTCACTGGGGGGGTGGATCAAATGTGACCTCAGTCACTGGGGGAGGTGGTCAGGTGTGACTTCAGTCACTGGGGGGTAGATCAGATGTGACCTCAGTCACTGGGGGGGAGGGGGTCAGGTGTGACTTCAGTCACTGGGGGGTTGGATCAGATGTGACCTCAGTCACTGGGGGGGAGGGGCCAGGTGTGACTTCAGTCACTAGGGGGGTGGATCAGATGTGACCTCAGTCACTGGGGGAGGTGGTCAGGTGTGACTTCAGTCACTGGGGGGTAGATCAGATGTGACCTCAGTCACTGGGGGGGAGGGGGTCAGGTGTGACCTCAGTCACTGGGGGGGTGGATCAGATGTGACCTCAGTCACTGGGGGAGGTGGTCAGGTGTGACTTCAGTCACTGGGGGGTGGATCAGATGTGACCTCAGTCACTGGGGGGGAGGGGCCAGGTGTGACTTCAGTCACTGGGGGGTTGGATCAGATGTGACCTCAGTCACTGGGGGAGGTGGTCAGGTGTGACTTCAGTCACTGGGGGGTGGATCAGATGTGACCTCAGTCACTGGGGGGGAGGGGGTCAGGTGTGACCTCAGTCACTGGGGGGGTGGATCAGATGTGACCTCAGTCACTGGGGGAGGTGGTCAGGTGTGACTTCAGTCACTGGGGGGGTGGATCAGATGTGACCTCAGTCACTGGGGGAGGTGGTCAGGTGTGACTTCAGTCACTGGGGGTGGATCAGATGTGACCACAGTCACTGGGGGGGAGGGGTCAGGTGTGACCTCAGTCACTGGGGGGTGGATCAGATGTGACCTCAGTCACTGGGGGGGAGGGGCCAGGTGTGACTTCAGTCACTGGGGGGTGGATCAGATGTGACCTCAGTCACTGGGGGAGGTGGTCAGGTGTGACTTCAGTCACTGGGGGGTTGGATCAGATGTGACCTCAGTCACTGGGGGAGGTGGTCAGGTGTGACTTCAGTAACTGGGGGGTAGATCAGATGTGACCTCAGTCACTGGGGAGGAGGGGGTCAGGTGTGACCTCAGTCACTGGGGGGGTGGATCAGATGTGACCTCAGTCACTGGGGGAGGTGGTCAGGTGTGACTTCAGTCACTGGGGGGGTGGATCAGATGTGACAGTCACTGGGGGGGAGGGGGTCAGGTGTGACCTCAGTCTCTGGGGGGGTGGATCAGATGTGACCTCAGTCACTGGGGGAGGTGGTCAGGTGTGACTTCAGTCACTGGGGGGTTGGATCAGATGTGACCTCAGTCACTGGGGGAGGTGGTCAGGTATGACTTCAGTCACTGGGGGGTTGGATCAGATGTGACCTCAGTCACTGGGGGGTTGGATCAGATGTGACCTCAGTCACTGGGGGAGGTGGTCAGGAGTCTGAATACACTTCAATAGCGTGATGTCACATCTTCGGTAAATTTATGCACATTTGTTTTGCATTTATAGTGAATGGGCTAGAATTTCAGACGGTGGTTTTACACCAAAATTACCGTTTTCACTTTGCTACAATTTTTAGGCCCACTTTTCGGCCTTTAATTTGCGCATCGGTAAAAATCGGCGATGCAGGAGAATTCGTGGTGCATACCGCGAATTTTGAGAACTTTAGTCCGGGGCCGATAGCGCTGTGAGAGAAGCCTTCGGGGACGGGTGGGGGGGGGGCGGGAAATAGCAAAAAACAACAAAAAACATTCACAAAACATTCACAAAACCCTTACCTACTAAATCGCTGAAAAAGAATTTAAAAATAAAAACTTTTACTTACCTTTTTGCAGGTCTTCATACCTGCACTACAGGTTTGACCCTGTAAATACGGGTTCCAAGAGAGCCAAAAATCGATCGTAAATGCTATTTCCAGTATTGCACGTCGGCTCTCCTCTCCCTGGCGGTGCGTGGAAGAGCCGCCGCAAAAAGGTACCCCGAAGATCCCGCTGACCGGAGTTTCGCCGCGGAGGGTCAAATCGCGGCGAAAGCCCGGTCGCAAAGTCGTCGAAATTCTAGCCCATTAATATGTGCAATTGTTAAAATACAGGCTGCTAAAAAAATTTGCCTCACTACGCTGCTCAACCTACTTTGCTGTGCTCCCACCCTGTGTGTCCCCGGATACGGTTTAGGAAATATGACCCTAAATGCTGGAAGTTCCTTTCTAAGTCCATCCACCACTCCATCAACTCCTCCTCCTTCTTAAAATCCACCTCAATGGCTGTGAGCTCTGGACATTCGGGACTGTTCTGGCAAAAGGGTAACATATCTAAGGTGGTTTCCTTTTTACTAGATAAACCATGAAAATAATTGTGCAGTTTTCACTTGCATAACACTGTAGGTTACAGTATCTTTAAATATACTGCATGATATTAGGAAATTAGTATTGGTAGTGTTACGTATTGATGTGTGTATCGTCCTGGTACCTTAAATGTATAATAAGCACAATGGTACACCACAGAGGGCGCTGTGATGGGAGACCTGAACGTACCTGCACGAGGCAGTATAAAAGGCTGACCACCACACCTGGGAGGCACTCTGGAGCTGAACAATAAAGGACTAAGGTCACAGCAGTTAGATCAACACCAGACTGTGTGGACTCAGTGATTTGTGTGCTACATACACCACATTGGCGACAAGGAAGCGGACGAATTCCACGCTAAAGGGTTTTACCGTGAGCAATGATTGGGAGGCCTTTACGGAAAGGCTCGAGTACTACTTCACAGCAAACGATCTGACAGAGGACACGAACACACTGAGAGAGAAGCGTAAAGCGATATTGCTCTCCAGTTGTGGAGATGAGGTTTACTGTCTCGTCAGGGATTTGCTGGAACCCAGGAGCGCCAGGGACAAGTCATACGAGGAGCTGACTGAACTCATTCGTCACCAGTTGAAACCGAAGGAGAGCATCCTCACGGCCAGATACAAATTTTACCATCACTGCAGACCTGAGGGCCAGGACATCACCAAATATGCTGCGGACCTCAGGAGACTCGCGGCGCTGTGTGATTTTGGCGCACACCTTGACGAGGCGTTGCGGGACGTTTTCATTATGGGGATTGGCCATGAGGGCCTGAGGACCTCCATCACAAGCTGCTAGCCACGGAACCCACAGTCACTCTGACAAAGGCCATCACCATCAGCCGGGCATATATGATCTCGACTTGCAGCACCAAACAAATGATCCACACAGTCTCGAACCCGGCAGGCACTGTCCACAGGATAGCGCCCACCACGGACAAAACTGCAGAACGTGGCTCTGCTCGGGGCAGAGAGCACGGACCTCGGGATCCTGGAACTCAGAGTCCGCTGAGGGGGGGCCAATCAAACAGCACCATGCTGGCGCTGCGGAGAAAGCCATGGAGCTCACCGGTGCAGGTTTGCGGAGTACACGTGCAATACCTGCCACCTGAAAGGCCATCTTCAGCGTATGTGTAAAAGAAATTGGACTCACCATGTGGCTGAGGAGATGGGGGATGATCCACTGTTCAGCGAGGAGCAGGTAGAAGAAGATGAGGTGTTGGGACTGTATACGTGCACCGACGATTCACCCCCAGTGATAATGGAAGTAAAAATCAACGGAGTCCCTGTGAGTATGGAAGTGGACACGGGCTCGGGTCCATCGTTGATGAGTCGGAGAACTTTTGATAAACTGTGGATTAACCCAGCTGCACGACCCAAGCTGTCCCGGTCACGGCGAAGCTGCGTACCTACACCAGGGAACTGATACCTGTTCTTGGCAGAGCGGAGGTGCAGGTATTCCACGGGAACGAGACGCACGGTTTACCTTTGTGGGTCGTTGCAGGCGATGGGCTGACGCTCCTCGGCCGGAGGTGGATGGGGCGGTCCGTGGGAGCTGGGAAGACTCCACCACTCCACAGGCTGCTGCTCCCCAGGGTGCTGCCGTGCCCCGGGTTCCCAGAGAGCAGCGCCGACTGAGCTGGAGCTGCAGCCTCAATCCCCCCACAGGCAAGCAGAGCAAGCTCCAGCCCCGAACCTCAAGACACAGAGATCCTGCAGCCTTAGCCCCCACAGGCAAGCAGCCCTGCAGAGGCGGGCCTAGTGGGGGAGGGAGGGAGGGGGGGTGAGCCTGCGGGGCGCTGCCAGCGGGGTGCGAGGGATCCAGGATGGCCGGCGGATCGGAGGGGCCCACGCAGAGGGAGGGTCGGGCGGCAGCAGCAGCTGGAGGTCGCCGACCACGACAGCCGCAGAGGAGGCCGCTATGGAGGCCGCAGCGGAGGCGGCTACGGAGGCCGCCGGAGAAGCGACGATGACGGCCGCAGGAGAGGCGGCAAGTCAGGTGGCAGTGGAGGGGAGCGGGAGGCTGAGGCGGCGGAGGGCATCTGGAGCGGTGGAGAGCAAGATGGCGGCGGCCTCGTGTCCAGAGCAGTGGGGCATCAAAGATGGCGGCGCCCAAGGAGAAGCCTCGTGGAATCCTGCTGCATCAAAGATGATGCCTTAAAAAGGAAATGCACCCAGGAGTCTTAAAAGGGCCTTACCACATGGTGGTCCCCACAAAGTGACTTCTGTAAGGCAAGAGCGAGTCTAAAATGAGCTATGTTAATGTGAGATGGCGGATTTATAATAAGAATTAATATTTTAATGCTGAATGGTCACTGTGTTTATGTAAAATAATGGATATAAAGTACAATTAATGATAAGAGCTAATAAGGAAATCAGGGATCCGTTACCAGTTAATAACTATTTATATAACTGCTCAGTGTACCCGCAACCCATTGACGCAACATCTGTACCAGATAACATGTACCATACAAATGCACTGTTTATGCATACCTGCCTTCCGTTGGACAAACAAGGTCGAGATCCCCGGCAACAGCTTCGGGACTGGGGGGGAAGTGAGATCTTATGTATTGATGTGTGTATCGTCCTGGTACCTTACATGTATAATAAACACAATGGTACACCACAGAGGGCGCTGTGGTGGGAGACCTGAAAGTACCTGCAAGAGGCAGTATAAAAGGCTGACCACCACACCTGAGAGTCACTCTGGAGCTGTTCAATAAAGGACAAAGGTCACAGCAGTTAGATTAACATCAGACCGTGTAGAGTCAGTGATTTGTGTGCTACATACACCACAGGAAGTATGTAAAGACATTGCTTAAAAATCATTGGTGGTTATTCATTGCTGTATTCAAATTTATAAAGCCTCTGTATATGGTTTAGATTAAGCATAGCATGAATTTCCAGGAGATCAGCTGAGAGATATAATAATATTGATGTAGTCAGACCTGGAAATTCATGCTATGATTAATCTAAACCATATACACACAATTTCGTTGTAGGTAAGCAGATCTCGTGAAACACCAAGGGAGAACTTGTCTTAAATGAACCAAAGCCCTAAATTTCCTCGGACGTTCACAAATCTGGGGTATTCAACAACTTATGTTTATGCAATGCCTTTCACACAATCAGATGCTTCGGGGCGGAGCGATGTGTAACCAGCAGGAAATAGGAGAGAAAGTAGGGAAGGTTCCTGAACGTCATAGTGAAGTGCTCAGTTTCGTTGAGGTCTTTGAAAGTGGGAAAATAGATAGCAAGGGGAAGAGGCCTAGAAAGAGAATTTCAGCGCGAAGGAAAGTTGTGGCTGGTGGCTCTGCCACCATTACTGGAGAGGTGGTAGACCAGAGCCAGAACAGCAAAGAGTGTGCACAGTGATTTAAAGATGAGGCTGATGATTTTGAAGGATGTGCTGGGGAACAGGGAGCCAGTGAAGATAGAAACATAGAAACATAGAAAATAGATACAGGAGTAAGCCATTTGGCCCTTCGAGCCTGCACTGCCATTCAATAAGATCATGGCTGCTCATTCCCTCAGTACCCCTTTCCTGCTTTCTCTCCATACCCCTTGATCCCTTTAGCCGTAAGGGCCATATCTAACTCCCTCTTGAATATATCCAACGAACTGGCATCAACAACTCTCTGCGGTAGGGAATTCCACAGGTTAACAACTCTCTGAGTGAAGAAGTTTCTCCTCATCTCAGTCCTAAATGGCCTACCCCTTATCCTAAGACTGTCATCTGGTTCTGGACTTCCCCAACATCGGGAACATTCTTCCCTCATCTAACCTGTCCAGTCCCGTCAGAATCTTATACGTTTATATGAGTTCCCATCTCATCCTTCGAAACTCCAGTGTATAACGGCCCAGTTGATCCAGTCTCTCCTCATATGTCAGTCCAGCCATCCCGGGAATCAGTCTGGTGAACCTTCGCTGCACTCCCTCAACAGCAAAAACGTCCTTCCTCAGATTAGGAGACCAAAACTGAACACAATATTCCAGGTGAGGCCTCACCAAGGCCCTGTACAACTGCAGTAAGACCTCCCTGCTCCTATACTCAAATCCCCTAGCTATGAAGGCCAACATATCATTTGCCTTCTTCATCGCCTGCTGTACCTGCATGCCAACTTTCAATGATTGATGTACCATGACACCCAAGTCTCGTTACACCTTCCCTTTTCTTAATCTGCCGCCATTCAGATAATATTCTGCCTTCGTGCTTTTGCCCCCAAAGTGGATAAGCTCACACTTATCCACATTATACTGCATCTGCCATGCATTTGCCCACTCACCTAACCTGTCCAAGTCACCCTACAGCCTCTTAGCATCCTCCTCACAGCTCACACCGCCACCCAGTTTAGTGCCATCTGCAAACTTGGAGATATTACACTCAATTCCTTCATCTAAATCATTAATATATATTGTAAAGAGCTGGGATCCCAGCACTGAGCCAAGCGGCACTCCACTAGTCACTCCCTGCCATTTTGAAAAGGACCCGTTTATCCAGATTCTATGCTTCCTATCTGCCAACCAGTTCTCTATCCACGTCAATACATTACCCCCAATACCATGTGCTTTAATTTTGCACACCAATCTCTTGTGTGGGATCTTGTCAAAAGTCTTTCGAAAGCCCAAATACACTGGCTCTCCCTTGTCCACTCTACTAGTTACATCCTCAAAAAATTCCAGAAGATTTGTCAAGCATGATTTCCCTTTCATAAATCCATGCTGACTTGGACCGATCCTGTCACTGCTTTCCAAATGCGCTGCTATTTCATCTTTAATAATTGATTCCAACATTTTCCCCACTACTGATGTCAGGCTAACCGGTCTATAATTACCCATTTTCTCTCTCCCTCCTTTTTTCAAAAGTGGTGTTACATTCGCTACCCTCCAGTCCATAGGAACTGATCCAGAGTCGATAGACTGTTGAAAAATGATCACCAATGCATCCACTATTTCTAGAGCCACTTCCTTAAGTACTCTGGGATGCAGACTATCAGGCCTTGGGGATTTATCAGCCGTCAATCCCATCAATTTCCCTAATAAGGATTTTCTTCAGTTCCTCCTTCTCACTAGACCCTCGATCCCCGAGTATTTCTGAAAGGTTATTTGTGTCTTCCTTCGTGAGGACAGAACCAAGGTATTTGTTCAACTGGTCTGCCATTTCTTTGTTCCCCATTATAAATTCACATGAATCTGACTGCAAGGGACTTACATTTGTCTTCACTAATCTTTTTCTCTTCACATATCTATAGAAGTTTTTGCAGTCAGTTTTTATGTTCCCAGCAAGCTTCCTCTCATACTCTATTTTCACCCTCCTAATTAAACCCTTTGTCCTCCACTGCTGAATTCTTAATTTCTCCCAGTCCTCAGGTTTGCTGCTTTTTCTGGCCAATTTATATGCCTCTTCCTTGGATTTAACACAATCCCTAATTTTCCTTGTTAGCCACAGTTTGAGCCACCTTCCCCGTTTTATTTTTACTCCAGACAGGGATGTACAATTGTTGAAGTTCACCCATGTGATCTTTAAATGTTTGCCATTGCCTATCCGCCGTCAACCCTTTAAGTATTATTCGCCAGTCTATGCTAGCCAATTCAAGTCTCATACCATCAAAGTTAGCTTTCCTTAAGTTCAGAACCCTAGTCTCTGAATTAAATGTGTCACTCTCCATCTTAATAAAGAATTCTACCATATTATGGTCTCTCTTCCCCAAGGGACCTCGCACAACAAGATTGCTAATTAGTCCTTTCTCATTACGCATCACCCAGTCTAGGATGGCCAGCCCTCTAGTTCGTTTCTCGACATATTGGTCTCGAAAACCATCCTAATACACTCCAGGAAATCCTCCTCCACTGTATTGCTACCAGTTTCGTTAGCCCAACCTATATGTAGATTAAAGTCGCCCATGATAACTGCTGTACTTTTATTGCACGCACCTCTAATTTCTTGTTTTATGCTGTCCCCAACCTCACTACTACTGTTTGGTGGTCTGTGCACAACTCCCGCTAGCGTTTTCTGCCCTTTGGTATTCCGAAGCTCCACCCATACAGATTCCACATCATCCAAGCTAATGTCCTTCCTTACTATTGCGTTAATTTCCTCTTTAACCAGCAACGCTACCCCACCTCCTTTTCCTTTCTGTCTATCGTTTCTGAATGTTGAATATCCCTGGATGTTGAGTTCCCAGCCTTGGTCACCCTGGAGCCATGTCTCCATGATGCCAATGATATCATATTAATTAATTGCTGCCTGTGCAGTTAATTCGTCCACCTTATTCCGAATACTCCACGCATTGAGGCACAGAGCCTTCAGGCTTGTCTTTTTAACACACTTTGCCCCTTTAGAATTTTGCTGTAATGTGGTCCTTTTTGAATTTTGCCTTGGGTTTCTCTGCCCTCCACTTTTACTTTTCTTCTTTCTATCTTTTGCTTCTGCTCCCATTCTACTTCCCTCTGTCTCACTGCATAGGTTCCCATCTCCCTGCCATATTAGTTTAACCCCTCCCCAACAGCACCAGCAAACATTCCCCCTAGGACATTGGTTCCGGTCCTGCTTAGCTATTGACCGTCCAGTTTGTACTAGTCCCACCTCCCCCAAAACCGGTTCCAATGTCCCAGGAATTTGAATCCCTCCCTTCTGCACCACTCCTCAAGCCACGTATTCATCTGAGCTATCCTGCGATTCCTACTCTGACTAGCATGTGGCACTGGTAGCAATCCTGAGATTACTACCTTTGAGGTCCTACTTTTTTATTTAACTCCGAGCTCCCTAAATTCACCTTGTAGGACCTCATCCTGTTGTTCACTTATATTGTTGGTACCTATATGCACCACGACAACTGGCTGTTCACTCTCCCCCTCCAAAATGTCCTGCAACCCTTGCGCCAGGGAAGCAACATGCCATCCTGGAGTCTCGATTGCGGTCGCAGGAAAGTCTTTCAATTCCCCCTCCACCACCCCCCCCCCCCCCACCACATGAGGAAGAGTGGGTGAGATCAGATTCTTGATGAGTGCATAGATAGTGGGGCCACAGACAGTGAGAAGAACTGCCCTGAGCTTCTCTGCATCCTTGTCTTTGTTTAGGTCATTTGCCACGAAATACTGGTTAAGACGATCCGTGAAATCTACCCAATCGTCTCCCTGATTGAATCTCTCGAGAATTTCAACAGTACTCGATCGTGCTGTGCTTGCCATACTTCTGCGTGGGTTTGTATTTGCCTCGTTACCAGTTGTGGTGTATTAAATGATATAATGAACTCCGTACTGTGAGCCAGTGACTAGGTGTAACCTGGTCAGTCTTTAATGGCTTCCAGAAGTGAAGAAACAAAGGTGAAGTTCAGGTTATATACCAGGCCCAGCACGAGTGTACCTATGACCCTAGGACCTCCGACGGTAGTGCCTCCTGGTGGTGGGCAGACCTTTCTACATACAGTAAAATGATGATGACAGATCAGGCATGATCTATTTGAAAAGCGGAACAGATCTGAGGGCTGAATGGCCGACTCCTGTTCCTATATTCTTCGGGTTGGTTATAAGGCCTGTTTGTACGTTGCATCGAAATTCGTTGCCCAGGATTCACCACTAATTGCAGTGGTGCCAAGATAATGTTTGAAAGTAAATACTAAAAAAAATACAATGGACTAATGCTAGAGTATAAAATTCAGGCACACAGTCCATTTGTCGCTGTAATTAAATGATTATAACTATTAGCCAGCTTGTAAGTGCTGGTACGTAACAACCTATCCGTATAATTCTTTTTTAGACAACTGTGCCATGTGATTCTTTTTGAAAAGTGCTGAGCTGCTTTTTCAGCACAGCCAAGGCAAGACATGCATTCCAAGTTTCGTCGGATGTCAGGCTGCACTGCTGAGCACACAGGAACCACAGCAATGGTCTGACAGGCCTCAGCTGACCACAAAGCCACGCTCAGATGGAAGTGGAACTACTCAACATCATTATTATTACTCTTAGTGGTTTGTCAGACACAAAGCGTCACGGCTAACAAATGAGGGAGAGGGCATTGCCTGCCTGGACTAGTGTTAGGAAATGTTATTTAGTGTTAATAAAAAAACCCTAACAAGAACATCAATATGATAGCAATCTTTATCTCCTAGTTATTGATGGGCAGCCAAGCTGAGGGGATATTAAATGCAGTGTCTTTAAGCCTAAATTGTTTTCCCTTTTATCTTTACAATTGAACTAAAAGACTTTGCATTTTCATATTTCACCTTGATTAATTTTCAAGGCTTTTAGGGGAAGTTATTTTAACAGCACATTAATGGTCCGACTTGCTTCTATTGACTGAACAATGGCTGTCAAAACAACTATACCAAGTTTCATTAGATGCAGTGGGAGGCTGATGGTGCTATGGTGCAGAAGCCTGCCAAAGCAAACCCATGGCAGGAATAGGAACCTAGGAAGATACGTAAGTACATAGGAATAGGAGTAGGCCATTCGAATCTGTTCCGCCATTCAACTAGATCATGGCTGATCTGTATGTTAACAATTTTTATCCACTTCCCTTCCGCAACCCTTACCAAACAAAAATCTATCGATCTCAGTTTTGAAATTTTCAATTGGCCCAGCCTCAACAACTTTTTTTGGGAGAGAGTTCCAAATTTCCACTCCCATTTTAATGAAAAAGAGCTTCCTGATATCACCCCTTAACGACCTAGCTCTAATTTTACGGTTATTCCTACTGGTTCTGGACTCCCTCACCAGGGGAAACAGTTTCCCTCTATCTACGCTATCAAATCCTTTAATCATCTTAAACACCTTTACTATATCATCCCTTAATCTTCCATACTCGAGGAAATAAAAGCCTAGTCTATGCAACCTGTCCTTGCAATTTAATCCTTCCATTCTGGTGCATCTGCCAATATATACTTTCAGAAGTGTGGTGCCCAAAACTAAATGCAGAATATCCTACCTAAAGAAAATAACTAACAAACATGGAGAGTGAAGGCAAGACACAAATTGCTTCAAGGAATTGCAATCTCATAATGTAAAAGGTCAGTATAAAAATGGTATTTTGTATTGAAAATCATTCTGAAGTTGAGAATCATGCTGATCTAATATTAAGCTCCAATTACCCAGTCGAGATACGATGCATCCTAGGTTACTGAGGGACGCGAGGATGGAAACTGCAACAGCTCTGGCTGCAACCTTCTAATCCTCCTAGATATAGGGGTAGTGCCAGAGGACTAGAGGAGTGCAAATGTTACACCCTGTTCAAAAAAGCGGAGAGTGATAAACCTGGGAATTACCACGTGGTGGGACCCTTTTCGAGACAATAATTCAAGACAAAATGAATTTTCATTGGGAAAAGTACGGGCTAATAAATGAAAGTTAGCACTGATTAATTGAAGGCAAATGGTTTCAGACTAACTTGATTGAGATCCTTGATGAAGTAACAGAGAGGGTTGGTGGGGCTAATGCGGTTGATGTGGTGTATATGGGCTTTCAAAAGGTGTTTGATAAAGTGCCACATAATAGACTTGTGAGCAAAATTGAAGCCCATGGGATTAGAGAGGCATTGAGAGCATGGAGACAAAACTGGCTAAGGAACTGAAAGTGGTGAACGGTTGTTTTTGAGACTGGAGGGAAGTAGACAGTGGTGTTCCCCAGGGGTTGGTATTGGCATCATTGCTCTTTTTGAAATGTAATAATGACCTGGACTTGGGTATACAGGGAATAATTTCAAAGTTTGCAGATGAAACTCGGAAATGTAGTAAACAATGAGAAGGATAGTATTGGACTTCAGGAGGACATAGACAGACTGGTGAAATGGATAGACACATGGCAGATGAAATTTAATGCAGAAAAGTGTGAAGTGATACATTTTGATAGGAAGAATGAGGAGAGGGAATATGAAATAAATGTTTCAATTTTAAAGGAGGTGCAAGAACAGAGAGACCTGGGGTTGTATGTATGCAAATCTTTGAAGTTGGCGGGACAAATTGAGAAGGCTATTTAAAAAAACCATATGGGATCCTTGGCTTTTTTAATAGAGGCACCGACTACAAAAATAAAGAAATTATGCCAAACCTTTATAAAACACAGGTTAGTTCTCAGCTGGAATATTATGTTCACACTTTACAAAGGATGTCAAGGCCTTAGAGAGGATTTCCAAAAGGCATTCGATAAATTGCCACATAAAAGGTTACTGCACAAGGTAACAGCTCACGGGGTTGGGGATAATATATTAGCATGGATAGCGGATTGGCTAACTAACAGAAAACAGAGAGTCGGAATAAATGGGTAAATGGTAACTAGTGGGGTGCCGCAGGGATCGTTGTTGGGGCCTCAACTATTTACAATTTATATTAATGACTTGGATGAAGGGACCGAGTGTAATGTAACCAAGTTTGCTGATGATACAAAGATGGATGGGAAAGCAAATTGTGAAGAGGACACAAAAAATCAGCAAAGGGGTATAGACAGGCTAAATGAGTGGGCAAAAACTTGACAGATGGAGTATAATGTGGGAAAGTGTGAGGTTATCAACTTTGGCAGGAAAAATAAAAAAGCAAATTATTATTTAAATGGAAAAAAATACAAAATGCTACAGTACAGAGGGACCTGCGGGTCCTTGTGCATGAAACACAAAAAGTTAGTAGACAGGTACAGCAAGTAATCAGGAAGGCAAATGGAATGTTGGCCTTTATTGCAAAGGAAATAGAGTATGAAAGCAGAGAAGTCATGCTAAAACTGTACAGGGTATTGTTGAGGCCACACCTGGAGTACTGCGTATAGTTTTGGTCTCCTTATTTACGGAGGGATATACTTGCATTGGAGACAGTTCAGAGAAGGTTCACTAGGTTGATTCCTGAGACGAAGGAGTTGACTTAATAAGAAAGGTTGAATAGATTGGGCCTATACTCGTTGGAGTTCAGAAGAATGAGAGGTGATCTTATTGAAACATAAGATACTGAGGGGGCTTGACAAGGTAGATGCAGAGAGGATGTTTCCCCTCGTGGGGGAATCTAAAACTAGGGGCCATAGTTTCAGATTAAGGGGTCGCTCATTTAAAACTGAGATGAAGAGGAATTTCTTCTCTCAGAGGGTTGTAAATCTGTGGAATTCTGTGCCCCACAGAGCTGTGGAGGCTGGGTCATTGAATATATTTAAGATGTAGATAGACAGATTTTTGAGTGATAAGAGAATGAAGGGTTATGGGGAGCGGGCAGGGAAATGGAGCTGAGTCCAAGATCAGATCAGCCATGATCTTATTGAATGGCGGAGCAGGCTCGAGGGGCCAAATGGCTGACTCCTGCTCCTATTTCTTATGTTCTTATGTTCTTATGTAGAAGAGATGTACTACAGTGGTACCAAGGATGAAGGACTTCAGTTATGTGGAGAGACTGGAGAAGCTGGGGTTGTTCTCTTTGGAGCAGAGAAGCTTAAGAGGAGATTTGACTGAGATGTTCAAAATCATGAATGTTTTTTTTTGTGTATGGAGAAAAAGTCAGACTGAACACTGTGAGCTCAAAATAAAGTATGACCGTAGTCTTTTATTGCAGGTCTCCAGAGTGCCTCTCCAACCTGTGAAGCCTTCTTAAGTACCTGTGCTCCCAAGGGATTATGGGATCCCTTGGGACTCCAGAGAATGAGCTCTCTGGTGGCTGTACAGAGCAAATACAAGTTTACATACATAACAACATTCCCCCCCAAAGTCAATAGTGTAACTATTTACAACGTGAGTCGATCTGGGGCCCTTCTTGCCCTGGTTGATCGTCTCGGTGTGAAGGCTGGTGTTGTTGAATGATTTGTTGGGCCCTTGCTGGGCTGCTGTGCAGCTGGCCTTGCTGTGCCGCCTGGTGTGTTGGGCCCTGTAGGGCTGCTGTGGATGATGGCTTCTGCTTCGTGGTCAACCGTGGTGCCGGTTGCCACTGGTGTGTATGTTGGGGGATCAAAAAAGGTGGGGTCCAAGGTGGTTTGCTCAGGATAGTCCGTAAGTCTGAATTTGATTTGGTGCAAGTGTTTCGGGTGAATGAGTCCATTTGAAAGTTTGACCCGAAACACCTTGCTCCCCTCTTTGGCCATGACAGTACCGGGAAGCCACTTGAGACCTTGTCCATAATTTAGTACAAATACAGGATCATTGATTTCAATCTCACATACCGTTATCATGGTATGCACTTTGCTGAAGCCGCCTGCTCTCTACCTGTTCATGTAGATCAGGGTGAACTAACAAGACCCTTGTCATAAGTGCTCTTTTCATGAGCAGCTCAGCAGGTGGGATCCCAGTGAGTGAGTGGGATCACGTGCGGTAGCTAAGCAGGACTCGGGATAGGCGAGTCTGCAGTGAGCCTTCAGTTGCCCTCTTCAAGCCTTGCTTGATGGTTTGCACTGCTCTCTCTGCTTGACCATTGGACGCTGGTTTAAACAGGGCAGGTGTGACATGTTTGATCCCGTTACAGGTCAGGAATTCTTTGAACTCAGCACTGGTAAAACATGACCCGTTGTTGCTCACCAGGACATCGGGTAAGCTGTGAGTGGCAAACATGGCCCGCAGGCTTTCAGTAGTGGCAGCGGACATTCTAGTCGACATTATCTCACATTCAATCCACTTGGAGTACGCGTCTACAACTACAAGGAACATTTTACCCAAGAACGGGCCTGAATAGTCGACGTGTACCCTAGTCCACGGTTTGGAGGGCCAAGACCATAAACTTAGCGGCGCCTCCCTGGGTACATTGCTTAACTGCGAACATGTATTACATCTGTGAACGCAGATCTCTAAGTCCACATTGATACCAGGCCACCACACTTGGGATCTGGCTATCGCTTTCATCATTATGATGCCTGGGTGGGTACTGTGGAGGTCATTGATGAAGGTGTCTCTGCCCTTCTTGGGTACCACTACTCTATTCCCTCTCAGAAGGCAGTCTGCCTGCATAGACATTTCATCTTTGTGCCGCTGGAATGGCTTTATCACTTCCTGCATTTCCACTGGGACACTGGACCAGCTCCCGTGAAGCACACAGCTTTTGACTAGAGATAATAAGGGGTCCTGGCTTGTCCAGGTTTTGATCTGCCGGGCAGTGACGGGTGATTGCTCACTCTCAAATGCTTCCATAACCATGGCTAGATCCGCGGGCTGCACAATTTCCAACCACGTGGTGAGCAATGGCAGCATCGGCACAGTTTTCTGTGCCTGGCCTGTGGCAGATGGCATATCTGTATGCGGACAACGTGAGCGCCCATCTCTGGATGCGGGCCAATGCGTTGGTATTTATCCCTTTATTCTTGGAAAACAGGGATATTAGTGGCTTATGGTCAGTTTCTAATTCGAATTTTAACCCAAACAGTATTGATGCATTTTCTTTACCCCATAGACACACGTTAACGCTTCTTTCTCAATCATGCTGTCAGCTCTCTCGGCCTTATACAGACTCTTGGATGCAATCCTCCTGCCAGCGTTGCAAAGAGGTCATCGGCTTTTGGTAGTGGGTATTAGTCCTGCAGGGAGAAACGATTGATAGTTACTTTGTAATCGCCATAGATTCTTACGGTGCTGTCTCCCTTGAGGACTGGGACAATAGGACTGGCCCACTCGCTGAACTCGATCGGTGAAATGATGCCCTCTTTGTAGCCCGCCTAGCTTGATCTCTACCCCCTCTCTCATCATGTATGGTACTGCTCTCGCCTTGTGATGGAATGGTTCGCGCCCCCAGAATTAGGTAGATCTGCACTTTCGTTTCTTGGAATTTCCCGATGCCTGGTTCGACCAGCGAAATTAATTTGTTTAAGACCTGGGCACACGAAGTGTCGTCAGTGGGCGAAAGCGCTTGGATGTCATCCTAGTTCCAGCGTATCTTTCCCAGCCAGCTCCTGCCGAGCAGCGTGGGACCATCGCTCGGTACCAGCCAGAGTGGTAGCTTGTGCACTGCTCCATCGTAGGAGACCTTTACGGTAACACTGCCGATGACAGGAATCAGTTCTTTAGTGTAAGTTCTTAGTTTCGTGCGAACTGGAGTTAAGACTGGCCTTGAGGCCTTGCTGCACCACAACCTTTCGAAAGTCTTTTTGCCCATGATGGACTGGCTTGCGCCTGTGTCCAGCTCCATTGACACTGGGAGTCCATTTAGTTCAACATTCAGCATTATCAGGGGACAATTCATGGTGAATGTGTGTACCCCATGTATCTCTGCCTCCTCTATCTGAGGCTCTGTTTCATCATGATTCTCCTCTGCAACATGGTGGTTTGCAGGTTTAACAGGCTTAGCAGCTCGCCAGCACACTCGTTGGAGGTGTCCCATTGCTCCACAGCTCTTGCAAATGTATCCTTTGAATCGGCATGAATGGAAACAATGATCACCCCCGCAGCGTCAACAAGGTGTTAATGGCCTTGCATTCATCACCCTTGATGGTAGACTCTGAGTCATCTGCGGACGTGCAGCTGCAGGTATATGTGACCTACCCTTTACGTTACAATTCGAAAACATCACTTTGTTCACAGTACTTAGAAACATAGAAAATAGGTGCAGGAGTAGGCCATTCGGCCCTTCGAGCCTGCACCGCCATTCAATAAGATCATGGCTGATCATTCCTTCAGTACCCCTTTCCTGCTTTCTCTCCATACCCCTTGATCTCCTTAACCATAAGGGCCATATCTAACTCCCTCTTGAATATATCCAGTGAACTGGCATCAACAACTCTCTGCGGTAGGGAATTCCACAGGTCCACAACTCTCTGAGTGAAGAAGTTTCTCCTCATCTCAGTTTTAAATGGCCTACCCCTTATCCTAAGACTATGTCCCCTGGTTCTGGACTTCCCCAACATCGGGAACATTCTTTCCGCATCTATCCTGTCCAGTCCCGTCAGAATCTTATACGTTTCTAGGAGATCCCCTCTCATCCTTCTAAACTCCAGTGAATAAAGGCCCAGTTGATCCAGTCTCTCCTCATATGACAGCCCAGCCATCCCTGGAATCAGTCTGGTGAACCTTCGCTGCACTCCCTCAATAGCAAGAACGTCCTTCCTCAGACTAGGAGACCAAAACTGAACACAATATTCCAGGTTAGGCCTCACTAAGGCCCTGTACAGCTGCATTAAGACCTCCCTGCTTCTATATTCAAATCTCCTCGCTATGAAGGCCAACATACCATTTGCCTTCTTTACCGCCTGCTGTACCTGCGTGCCCACTTTCAGTGACTGATGAACCATGACACCGAGGTCTTGTTGCACCTCCCCTTTTCCTTGTCTGCTGACATTCAGATAACATTCTACCTTCGTATTTTTGCCCCCAAAATGGATAACCTCACATTTATCCACTTGTAGCAGCACTTGTGTGCTGCGAGATTTGCTTCGTATTGTCACTGGTGGCAATGATCACCTGGGTTATCGCAATGGCCTTACTCAAGGTTGGGGTCTCTACAGTCAAAAGTTTGCGAAGTATGGTTTAATGGCCAATGCCAAGTATGAAAAATCTCTGAGCATGTGCTCCAAATGTCCTTCAAATTTGCAATGTCCTGAAAGGCGTCTTAGCTCGGCGACATAACTCGCCACTTCCTGGCCTTCAGACCTTTTGTAGGTTTAGAACCTGTACCTCTCCATCAGAACGCTTTCCTTCGGGTTCAAATGCTCTTGGACCAGTGTGCACAAATCTTCATACGATTTCTCTGTGGGTTTCCCTGGAGTGAGCAGATTCTTCATGAGGCCATACGTTTGTGCCCCACTGATGGTGAGGAGGTTCGCCCTTCATTTGGCAGCTCGTTGGCCACAAAGTATTGGTCAAGTCGCTCCATAAAAGTTTCTCAATCATCTCCTTCCAAAAATTTCTCGAGCATGCCCACTGTTCTCTGCATCTCTGCACCTGTCTCTCATCGCCAGCTGTTGTGTATGGAGAAAGAGTCAGACTGAACACTGTGAGCTCAAAGTGAAGTGTGACCTTAGTCTTTTATTGCAGGTCTCCAGAATGTCTCTCCACTCTGAAGCCTTTTTAAGTACCTGTGCTCCCAAAGGATTATGGGATCCCTTAGGGCTCCTGGGGATGAGCCCTCTGGTGGCTGTACAGAGTAAATACAAGTTTACATATATAACAGTTTTGTTAGAGTAAATGAGGAGGGACTGTTTCCAATGGCAGAGGGGTGAGTAACCAGAGAACACAGATTAAAGGAAAAAGCAGATACGACATGAGGGAAAAAAAATGTTCAGCAAGTTGCTGTGATCTGGAATGTATTGCCTGAAAGGGTTGTGGAAGCAGATTTAATCGTAAATTTCAAAAGGGAATTGGATAAATACTTGAAGGGAAAATAATTATAGGGCTAAAAAAAGCATATAGGATCCTAGGCTCCATAAATAGTACAAAAGCAAGGAAACTATGATGAACCTTTACAAAATACTGGTTTGGCCTCAACTGAAGTATTGTCCAATTCTAGGCACCGCACTTTAGGAAGGATGTGAAGGCCTTAGAGAGGGTGCAGAAAAGATTTACAAGAATGATTCCAGGGATAAGGGACTTAGACTGGAGAAGCTGGGTTGTTCTTCTTGGAGCAGAGAAGGTTGAGAGAAGATTTGATAGAGGTGTTCAAATTCATGAGGGATCTAGACAGAGTAGGTAGAGAGAAATTGCTCCCATTGGCAGAAGAGTCGAGACCCAGAGGACACAGATTTCATGTGAATCGCAGAAGAACCAAAAGCGAGATGAGGAAAAACGTTTTTACGCAGCGAGCAGTTAGAATCTGGAATGCACTGCCTGAGAGGGTGGTGGAGGCAGACTCAATCATGGCTTGCAAAAAGAAATTGGATAAGTACCTGAAGGAAAAAATGCAGGGCTACAGGGAAAGGGCGGGGGAGTGGGACTAGCTGAAATGCTCTTGCAAAGAGATGCCATGGGCTTGATGGGCTGAATGGCCTCCTTCTGTGTTGCAACCATTCTATGATTCTATAATTTTAAAAGCATCCCTGAGGCTGGTTAATATGTTAATAGATTCAGAAAATAGCATGACAATGTTAAGTATATCGGGTCTTTGGGGCAGAGCACCTTTAACATAGAGAAACATCCCAAAGTGCTTCAGAAAAGGGTAAGTAACAACAACAACAACTTATATTTATATAGCGCCTTTAATGTAGTGAGACATCCCAAGGCACTTCACTCCCAAGGAGTGTTATGCGATAAAAATTTGATACCACGTCGCATCAGTAGAAATTAGTGCAGGTGACCAAAAGCTTGGTCAAAGAGGTATATTTTAAGGATTGTCTTGAAGGAGGAAAGAGAGCTAGAGAGGTGGATCAGTTTAGGTAGGGTGTTCCAGAGCTTAGGGCCTAGGCAACAGAAAGCATGGCCACCGATGGTTGAGTGATTACAATCAGGGATGCTCAAGAGGGTAGAATTAGAGGAGCGCGGACATTTCGGGGAGTTGTGAGGCTGGAGGAGATTACAGAGATAGGGAAGGTCGAGGCCATGGAGGGATTAGAAAATAAGGATGAGAATTTTGAAATCGAGGTGTTGCTTAACCAATGTAGGTCAGTGAGCACAAGGGTGATGGGCGAGCGGGACTTGGTGCGAGTTAAGACATGGGCAGCCAAGTTTTGGATCACCTCTAGTTTATGTAAGGTAGAATGTAGGAGTCCAGCCAGGAATGCATTGGAATAGTCAAGTCTAAAGATAACAAAGGCATGGATGAGGGCTTCAGCAGCAGATGAGCTGAGGCAAGGCCAGAGATGGGCGATGTTACGGAGATGGAAATAGGTGGTCTTAGTTATGCTTCGGATATGTGGTCGAAAGCTAATTTCAGGGTCAAATATGACACCAAGGTTGCGAACAGTTTGGTTCAGCCTCAGACAGGAGTTGGGGAGACAGGGAACGGAGTTTGTGGCGGGGACCGAAAACAATGGCTTCGGTCTTCCCAAAATTCAAATGGAGAAAATTCCTGCTCATCCAGAACTGGATGTCGGACAAGCAGTCTGACAATTTAGAGACTGTGGAGGGGTCGAGAGACGTGGTAGTGAGGTAGAGCCGGGTGTCATCAGTGTACAGCAGATAAAAATGGTGGGTTTTAAGGAGGAGAGGGACGTGAAGAGGCAGAGGCATTTAGTCCAGAACGTCGGGTCTAGACGGCTGAAGACGCAGCACCAAGTGAAATGGGATGTACCAAAGACCTGAGTCAAAGGAACAGAGAGTTTTCAAGGAAGGTAACAGGGTTATGGCAGGCAAGGCAATGAAAGGATTCAAACATGATGATGAGAATTTTAAATTGGAGGTATCGGTAGTCTGGGAGGCCATATAGATCAGCGAGCATAGGAGTGGGTGATGGAGGAGTGGGAGTCGATGTGGATTCGATAAGGGCAGCAGAGCTTTGGATGAGCTGAAGTTTATAGAGGGAGGAGGATGGGAGGCTGGCCACGAGAACATTAGACTATTCGAGTTTGGAGGTGACAAAGGCATGGATGAAAGTTTAAGTGGCAGATGGGCTGAGGCAGGGGTGAAGATGGGTGAGGTTACAGAGGTGGACATAGGGGGGGCTTTATGATGGAGACTGTTGTATATATGGACATATTTACTCTGTACAACCACCAGAGGGCTCATCCCCAGGAGTCCCAAGGGATCACATTATCCCTTGGAAGCACAGGTATTTAAACAGACTTCACAGGTTGGAGAGGCACTCTGGAGACCTGCAATAAAAGGCTATGGTCACACTTTACTTTGAGCTCACAGTGTTCAGTCTGACTCTTTCTCCATACACAACTGGTGACAAGATACAGATAGCGATCCCAAAGATGTAGAGAACAGTGGGCATCCTGGAGAAATTATCGGAGGGAGATGATAGGAAAACTTTTGTGGAGCGACTCAACTAATACTTCGTGACCAACGAGCTAGATGGGGAAGAGAGCGTTGCCAAACGAAGGGCGATCCTCCTCACTGTCTGTGGGGCACCAACGTATGGCCTCATGAAGAATCTGCTCACTTCAGCGAAACGCACGGAGAAATCGTACGATGATTTGCGCACATTGGTCCGAGAGCGTTTGAACCCAAAGGAAAGCGTTCTGATGGCGAGGTATCGGTTCTACACCTGCAAAATGTCAGAAGGCCAGGAAGTGGCGAGTTATGTCGCCGAGCTAAGACGCCTTGCAGGACATTGTGAATTTGAAGGACATTTGGAGCACATGCTCAGAGACTTTTTTGGACATGGCATTGGCCATGAAACCATACTTCGCAAACTTTTGACTGTAGAGACCCCAACCTTGAGTAAGGTCATAGCGACAGCCCAGGCGTTCATTGCCACCAGTGACAATACAAAACAAATCTCTCAGCACACAAATGCTGCTACAAGTACTGTGAACAAAGTGATGTTGTTTTCGAATCGTAACATACAGGGCAGATCACACATATCTGCAGCTGTATGTCCGCAGATGACTCAGAGTCCACCATTCAGGGTGATGAATGCAAGGCCATTAACACCTTGTTGGCGCTGCGGGGGTGATCATCGTTTCCATTCATGCCGATTCAAAGAACACGTTTGCAAGAGCTGTGGAACAATGGGACACCTCCAATGAGTGTGCAGGCGAGCTGCTAAGCCTGTTAAACCTGCAAACCACCATGTTGCAGAGGAGGACAGATCCATGGAGGATCACAACGAACCAGAGCCTCAGATACCGGGCAATGGCCCCACACTGCTCGGCAGGAGCTGGCTGGGAAAGATACGCTGGAACCATGGCGATGTCCGAGCGTTATCACCCGCTGACGACACTTCGCGTGCCCAGGTATTAAATACATTTTCTTTGCTGTTTGAACAAGGCATTGGGAAATTCCAAGGAGCAAAAGTGCAGATCCACCTAATTCCAGGGGTGCGACCCAACCATCACAAGGCATGAACAGTACCTTACATGATGAGAGAAAAGCTAGAGATCGAGCTAGACCGGCTACAAAGAGATGGCATCATTTCACCGATCGAGTTCAGCAAGTGGGCCAGTCCTATTGTCCCAGTCCTCAAGGGAGTCAGAATCTGTGGCGATTACAAAGTAACTATCAATCATTTCTCCTTACAGGACCAATACCTACTACCAAAGGCCGATGACCTCTTTGTAACGCTGGTGGGAGGAAAGACGTTCACGAAGCTGGATCTGACTTCAGCCTACATGAAGCAGGAACTGAAGAAATCATCGAAGGCTCTCACCTGCATCAACACACACAAGTATCTTTTTGTTTATAACAGATGCCCGTTTGAAATCCGATCAGCGGCGGCGATATTACAGAGAAACATGGAAAGTTTATGGAAGTCGGTCCCGCACACTGTGATCTTCCAGAACGACAGCTTGGTCACAGGTCGGAACACAGTCGAGCATCTTAGTTGACTCAATGGGGCTCAGGTTAAAACGCTCGAAGTGCATTTTCCTGGTGTCTGAAGTGGAGTTCTTGGGAAGGAGGATTGCGGCGGATGGCATCTGGTCCACCAACGCGAAGACAGAGGCAATCGAGAATGCACCAAGGCCACAGAACGTGACGGGGCAGTGATAATTTCTGGGACTCTTGAACTACTTTGGTAACTTCTTACCGGGTCTCAGCACACTGCTAGAACCACTATATGTCTTACTACAAAAAGGGGGCGAATGGGTTTGGGGCAAAAGCCAAGAAAATGCCTTTGTAAAAGCGAGAAAATTGTTATGCTCAAACAAATTGCTCATGTTGTATGATCTATGTAAATGTTTGGTACCAGCATGTGATGCATCGTCATATGGCATGGGGTGTGTATTGCAACAAGCTAATGATTTCGAGAAACTGCAACCGGTTGCTTATCCATCCAGGAGTTTATCTAAGGTTGATAGAGCCTACAGCATGATTGAGAAAGAAGCGTTAGCGTGTGTCTAATGGGTAAAGAAAATGCATCAGTACCTGTTTGGGCTAAAATTCGAATTGGAAACTAACCATAAGCCACTTATATCCCTGTTTTCCAAGAGTAAAGGGATAAATACCAACGCATCGGCCCGCATCCAAAGATGGGCACTCACGTTGTCCGCATACAACTACGCCATCCGCCACAGGCCAGGCACAGAAAACTGCGCCGATGCTCTCAGTAGGCTGCCATTGCCCACCACGGGGGTGGAAATGGTGCAGCCCGCAGATCTAGCCATGGTTATGGAAGCATTTGAGAGTGAGCAATCACCCGTCACTGCCCGGCAGATTAAAACCCAGACAAGCCAAGACCCCTTATTACCTCTAGTTAAAAGCTGTGTGCTTCACGGGAGCTGGACAAGTGTCCCAGTGAAAATGCCGGGAGAGATAAAGCCATTCCAGGGGCGCAACGATGAAATGTCTATACAGGCAGATTGCCTTCTGTGGGGCAATCGAGTAGTGATCCCCAAGAAGGGCAGAGACACCTTCATCAATGACCTCCACAGTACCCGCCCAGGCATCGTAATGATGAAAGCGATAGCCAGATCCCATGTGTGGTGGCTCGGTATCGATGCGGACTTAGAGTCCTGCGTTCACAGATGTAATACATGCTCGCAGTTCAGCAATGTACCCAGGGAGGCGCCGCTAAGTTTATGGTCTTGGCCCTCCAAACCGTGGTCTAGGGTACGTGTCGACTATGCAGGCCCATTCTTGGGTAAAACGTTCCTTGTAGTTGTAGCCGCGTATTCCAAGTGGATTGAATGCGAGATAATGTTGGCTAGCACATCCGCTGCCACTACTGAGAGCCTGCGGGCGATGTTTGCCACACCCGATGTCCTGGTGAGTGACAATGAGCCATGTTTTACCAATGCTGAGTTCAAAAAATTCATGTCCCATAACTGGATTAAACATGTCACATCTGCCCTGTTTAAACCAGCGTCCAATGGTCAGGCAGAGAGAGCAGTACAAACCATCAAGCAAGGCTTGAAGAGAGTAACTGAAGGCTCACTGCAGACTCGCCTATCCCGAGTCCTGCTTAGCTACTGCACAAGACCCCACTCACTCACTGGGATCCCACCTGCTGAACTGCTCATGAAAAGAACACTTAAGACAAGGCTCTCGCTGGTTCATTCTGATCTACATGAACAGGTAGAGAGCAGGCGGCATCAACAAAGTGCATACGATGAAAGCGCAAATGTGTCATGTGAGATTGAAATCAATGATCCTGTATTTGTATTAAATATGGACAAGGTCCCAAGTAGCTTCCCGGCATTGTCGTGGCCAAAGAGGGGAGCAGGGTGTTTCGGGTCAAACTTTCAAATGGACTCATTCACCGGAAACACTTGGACCAAATCAAACTCAGATTCACGGACTATCCTGAGCAACCCACCTTGGACCCTACTTTTTTTGATTCCCCAACATACACACCAGTGGCAACCGGCACCATGGTTGACCACGAAGCAGAACCCATCATCCATAGCAGCTCTGTAGGGCTCAACACACCAGGCAGCCCAGCAAGGCCAGGTGTACAGCAGCCCAGCGAGGGTCCAACAAATTATTCAACAACACCAGCTTTCACACCAAGATGATCAATCAGGGCAAGAAGGGCCCCAGATCGACTAACATTGAAACAGTTACACTATCGACTTTGGGGGTGTGTGTTGTTATATATGTGAACTTGTATTTACTCTGTACAGCCACCAGAGGGCTCATCCCCTGGAGTCCCAAGGGATCCCATAATCTCTTGGGAGCACAGGTATTTAAGGAGGCTTCACAGGTTGGAGAGGCACTCTGGAGATCTGCAATAAAAGACTAAGCTCACACTTTACTTTGAGCTCACAGTGTTCAGTCTGACTCTTTCTCCATACACAACACAGAGATATGGGGTTAGAAGCTCACAGCTCAGGGTCAAATAGAAAAATGAGATTGCAAACAGTTTGGTTCAGCCCTGAGACAGTAGCTGGGGAGGAGAATGGAATCGGTGATAGTACACAGAGTTGTAGTGGGGACTGAAGGCAATGGCATTGCTCTTGGCAATGGTTAAATGGAAGAAATTGTGACTCATTGAAGAACGGATACTGGCAAGCGGTCTGACGAAAATTTGGGATGTCTCAGAGATGATGGAAAGGTCGAGCAGTGTCATCAATGTTGATATGGAATCTGACCCCATGTCCGCAGATGATGTCGCTAAGGGATCGTATGGACTTGAGGAAGAGGAAGGAGCCTAGGTTAGATCCTTGGGAGTGGGGCCTCCGGAAGTAACGATGTGAGGGCAGGAAGAGGAATCATTCTAGCTATGCTCGGATAAGCACGTGTGAAAGCGAGCAGGGGTATTGCCACTGGGCTGAGAATGGTGTCTTAACCCATCTCAAAAGCTGCAGTGAAGTTGAGGAGGGATAATGTGGAATGGTCAGTCACAGAAGATGTAATTTACAACTGGTTGGGGCTTTTTCAGTGCTGTTTCAAGGACAGAAACGTGACTGGAGAGGTTAAAACCTCCAGTACCTTGACCAAGTAGCGTTTTCTCATGTGTGATCCGAAATGGTGCTATTTGATTATAATGGGCATCACGGCTAAACCCTAATTCTGTTGTCACCTCATATTATATCTGCACATTTTCTAGTTGTGGTCATTAAATAACAGTTAAAAGCATTAACTGCCTTAAGAGTCTTAACTGATTTCCTCCACGGAGGTCATTTATAGCACCATCAGCACTGGGGGGGGGGGAAGGTGTGCTAGACGATGAAATTATAAATATGTTTATGAATTTGCTACAGAAGAGATCTTACTCTTTAGCTTCCTAAATAATAAAATGCATTTTAAACAGCTGAAGGATTTATGCAGCCCATAATAATTCAAATACTTTTATTGACAAAGTTAATCGCATGAGGAAAGACTTTTTTACGCAGCGAGTGGTTAGGTTCTGGAATTCTCTGCCTGAAAGGGTGGTGGAGGCAGATTCAATCACTGCTTTCAAAAGGGAATTGGATAAGTACCTGAAAGAAATAAAAATGCAGGGCTACGGGGAAAGGCCAGGGGAGAGGACTAGCTGAAGTGCTTTTGCAGAGAGCTGACAAAGGTGGGCTGAATGACCTCCTTCTGTGCTGTAACCATTCTATGATTCTATTCTAGGAATATAATTCAGCATGCAACCAAAAAAGAAATCACACAGAATTTGTTTCTTTTTGATCTAGTTACCGGCTCAATTTACTGTCCCATGTCACTGAGTTTGGAGTTAGACTATAAAAGCAAGCAGTTCAGCTTTTGCTTGATTCATTAAGCAATAAATCATTTAGTTTGACAAATAATAAGAGTTCTGTAGTTGGCCTACAAATAAAACTCTATTTTGTTTAAAGAAACCATTTATATTTTACAGATAAATGAGACCAGACCCACGAGCACAATTTGTACGGTTGAGGCATGTGAATTGGACAGGGAGACTGACTACTACGATGGGTATGAATGAAAACTAAGACGAAGGAAGTCAGAATCTTGGAGATGGAAAACTCCTGAGAGGGATAAGCCTCCAAGCGGCAGCTAAGAAGAACTAAATGGACGGAATGGTCGAAATATGTGATCTCCTTATAGAGATACTTTGGACTACAGATTATTGGAGGATACATGGCATGGTTGCTTTACGTGCAACTTTTTCACTCAAAGGTAGAGATAATAATTAGATTAATCAGTCATTGGATTGTATAATTAGCCAGCTAACAAGGATTCAATGAAAAGCTATGACAATACTAACTGAATATTTTGGACTGATGTTCAGGTGTTTACAAAATTATTGCACAAAGCATAACTCCAGTTGAAAATTAAATCCTCCTTAGTAGCACAGCTAAATTTCTCTTCTCCCTACAATTCACCAAGAAATGCAAATGCACAGTCACTATTAAAGTACCAAGAATTCCCTGGATTATCCAGATCACCGGAAAATAAACAATCATATCCAGTTGTGGATAGACTATGAATCAATGTGGCTAATCATTGACTTGCTGTGGATTCCCAGTTTACAAGAAGAAGTTAATAAAGCCATATATCTTTACTATTGTTCCAGTCTCTGATCATCGCTGGTTACTTGGCAATGACTGTGGAATATGTAGAAACTGGCATTACTCACTTGCAGACTGTCATGTTCTTCTGTGCCTACACACTTCATTTTCTTAAGGAACAGGCCAGCCAATCTGAATTGGGCCAAATTTTCTGAATGAATCCAAACTTACCCTATTCAAATTGTTGAGTTTCCTGTGAAATGTGATGCTAATCAAACAACCTCAGGAAAGTTTCATTAGTGGGAATGATACGTGGTCTAATATTATAAAATCCCTCTTCTCCTGAACTTGGGTTGTTTTTGGGTTGTTTTTGAGATCTAGAAATAGAAATTGACACCCCTCAAAAATATAGCATTTATAAAACTTTCCATCTGTTCTGTAAATTCAAGCTCCTCAAGTTTAGCAGTTTAGGTTCAAGTTCTAGGTCTGCAGCTTGGGTCAAAGTAACTCTCGGTGACGGAACCGATTTTCTTCCATTAGGCAGTCTAATCATTTTCCTGCTGCTTCGCTCATCAGTGCTTTGAATAAATATGCCACACTGTCACATTGTAAGCCAGTTTTAATAGAATAAAATTAAAATAATGGAAAGATTTCACGGTAGTGTCTTGAGAAGAAATACCTCAAGGGACTGAGCACTGGCACTGCACACTGTTAAGTAGGTTTTCACCCTTGGCGGCATCTGTTTTGAGCTTTCCAGAATGGCTGTCTATCCGTACAATGTCCTCCTCACTTCTCTGATGTTTGACAGTTGTTTCTATTCTACTTACATATGTCACCAATATACCAAACATCTAATTAGATTAGACAGGATTATTAACTACATTTCAATAGAGTTGATCTTTTCAAGTTTCTGTGCCTTGTTTACCGTTTCTTTTGCCAAGATTCTGAGCATTGAATACTATCAGATTATGTACGATTTTCACAAAAATACAAGCATTGTGTGAGAAATACTGTTTTGTGGCACGGCTGTTTAAGGGATATCACTTATGACAGATGCCAGTGTACTACTAACTAAATTGCTGTCATATACTTATTCATGGAGAAATGCGAAAGGCTTATTATCCGAGCTCAAAAACATTATTCTTCATTGATGTTTATTTTAGATCAGTGCTTAAGTGGCGTGACTGGCATACAAAGATATTATTTAGTGTTACATTCACTTGATATTCAGCTGTCGTTGTTTGTGATGCTTTGTTGCCTCAGGTAATTATGTCTGACGTTTGCTGTCTAGAGTTCTTGATAAGTGTGCGCATGCATAAATTCTGACAGGATATCATGGGTCTGGTTAGCTAATTAAGTCATGCTTCCTTATCGTTTTGTATAATGGATGAACCCACGCTCATCTGTCAAAGGATGAAAAAGTTATCACAATTTTAATTTATCGATGTCAACCTGTGTGACTATATTTCTTCACTCAAAGTGTGCAGCAGCAAAGTACCTCAGAATGCTCAATAACTACTTACTGCCATATGGCACTAATGTTTATTTTGATTAAGAACCATCAGAAACTCCTGTTGCATGAAACATACATTTGATGTGCATATGATTTTGTGCAGAATTTAAAGTGCAAGAAGCTAAATTCTACCGTGTAAAGTTTTGTGGGGAATAATGTGTACCAAAGAGCAAAGCCCGTACTGCAGGACACGGCAAAGCCTGCTGAGAGATAAAACAAACCAAGGCCGAGTGATTACGTGACTCCAAACATGGGTTTTAAAAAGATGCAGGCCGTGAGAGTAAAGGAATGCCAAAAGAGCCAAGGACTTTCATCATGTTGAGGTCCTGGGAAAGAATGAGATGGTGCCATGAGTTATGGTTTCAACTCAGTGAAGTTGCGGGAAACAGGATGAGAGTGTTGCTCAGGAGCAATTGTCAAACCATTCCATCTGTGCCCACTAATGGAAACAAAGTAATTCACAGATCTTCAACAAATTGACGCAGTTCACGATCAACACCCAAACTTTCAGAGTTGTTGTTGGTCCAATGAAAATCAAGTGGGCAGCAAGGCAATCTGGAAATCCAACAAAATAATTACTGGAAAGGAAAATGGTGGGGGTTGTGGCCATCTTGTTTGTTTTCACACTAGCCAAATTGCTGATTAAGCTGATCTGGGAACTGGCATAACAGGTTGATTTGAATTTAGTTAATATTTTCACTGTATGCTTGCCAATGTGTTGAGATATTTTTCTGACCAACTTAACTCCTCCATTACCTCAGTTACATTCAGCTTCAATGTACAAGGTTAGCATTTGTTTCAGAATATATCAATGGGGCTAGTCTTAATTTCTGTACATACAACATCATAAGATTGATAAAGGCAGTGTTAACACGTGTTTAGCTTTAATGATCACAGGCATTCTTACTCTCATTAAATATTTGTTAACTCTTTCTTATTAAATACACAAATAGCAGTAACTAGTCCCTGGTCCTCAGATGGCGCTTTAGCCATGATCATATTGAATGGCGGAGCAGGCTCGAGGGGCCATATGGCCTCATCCTGTACCTATTTCTTATGTTCTTCTCTCTATTACAATATTATAGTAAATGTTGCATCTGCATAAAATTTGTGTATTGGTGATCAGAAAATTACTGAAAATAAACCATTGACTCATGTGAGCCTGCATCAGAGGTTGCTTATTGACCATTAATTATCATTTCCTGGTGGTAATTTTGCTTAGCTGTGACTTTGAAAGTTAGTTTTTCTCTCATTTTCATGGACAGGATAGTTTGCAGTTTCATACATTGGCAATTTGAGCGATTGAAGTTCTATGCAAGGTTCTGCACTCCGTCTGTGTTTTTAGGGTCTTCCGTTTACAGATGAGAGCACCATATGGAAAAGACAGAGAGAGGGAAACATAGAGAAACAGAGATTGCAGAGCAACAAAATGACAAAACACAGTCGAAGAGAGTGCTGTCCAACGAGCACAAGGGTTGCCTGGTGCCAACCAGCTTTGCAGCTATCCCATAAAAACCAGACGATTTGTTGAGTATTGAATTGCTGGAAACTCTTGACCTGTAGGGAATGGTTTCAATCTTGTATTGCTTTATTATCTTTTCCATACTTTCTTTGCTTATGCAAAACACATTTAAGGCATACAACTTTGCAGATGACATTCAATTGGTGTATGAGTCAATGATGCTGACCAATGAGCAATGATTTAATGGGACTTGGACAGGCTAGGTCAGTGGGCAGAGAGGTGACAGGCGAAATTCAACATGCATAAGAATAAAGTTATAAAATTAGGTCGCAAATTTGTGAATGTGAGGTAACAAAGCTGGAAAGACACCTGGGGCTAGAACCTCCACTTTTGTGCATATCGCCCAAAAATGGGCATTATTTCCAGTGTGGGCGTTAAAAAAGGGTTTTCAGATCGCCAGCTTCTCGCCCATTCTCAAAACACCTAGTCTCCATTTTTGAAAATGGGCGTTACCGCGAGTGATATCAAATGAGCAGTAGCGTTAAATTTTTCTGACCTTCTGCCATAAAGTGTGGCCGTCCTTAGCAACTGCATGGCAATGCTCGATTCCCGTGATTCACGAAGTCAAGGGTCATCATGACTTGCGCAGAAGAGGAGACAGAGAGAGAGGGAGCTCAGAGGCATTGAAAGCGTGTGTGGTTGTGGTGTGTGCTTGTTTGGCTGTTGTGGGAGGAAAGACGGAGATTCACCAACAGCAAAAAGCCTACTAAGCACCAAGAACATAGTTGACACTGAGCTTTTGTCCAACAAATAAGATATAACATGGAAGGGATGGAGGAGGCCCTGCAGCTGGTAACCAGGAACACTGGTGGCAGAGGGCTCCCAGTGGTCCCGGAGCGCCGCACTGCACCCCAAGGTGCCGCACCCCCATTGCCAACCACACGAGAGACAGCAGCAACATCTTGCTGATGGCTCGGAGCACGCTCCCACATTGGGACCGTCCTCTCCCGTATCCATCCAAGCAGCGCTCTGGCTGTCACCCCGCCCCCCCCCCCCCAAAGAAGCATCGCCTGAGGACATCCTCGGCCAGGCGGTTTGGAGTCAGGAGGGGAAGGGGAAGGGGTAGAGGTGGGGAGGAGAAGCGGAGGGGGGGGGGCGGGGAGGATTGGTTTGTACAGAAATACTTATGATTTCAGACAAATGTTCGGTTTAAATATCTTTTATTTAACAAAACCTTGTAGCACATTGGCTCAGATAGCTGCACCGTTACACGCTGGTGATTCCTTAACATCAAAGGGTATAATCACATTTAACTTCAATCAACTTAAACTTTAACTGTCACCTGCACACCCAGCAGTGTGTCAGCCTTGTAAATAACACCAACATTCTTTCAGGCAAAGCGATCATTGATGAGCTCCTGACGTAAGGCTCTTATAGCTATCATGCTACCATGGGCTCTTTCATGTGGTCTACAGGGGGGCAGGGGCATGGCTTCAGCGTCAGCCTGAATGTGTGGGCTGATGTCAGCATCCGCCTTCTTGTCCTCCTCTTCCTCTCTGGTGAGGTTGACTGTCAGACTCATCAGGTAATTCTTGTCCCCTCCTGATAGCCAAGTTGGGTAGCATGGAGCACACCACCACAAATTGAGCTACCTGCTCAGGGTGTTATTGGAGCTCGCCTCCTGAGTGGTCCAGGCATCTAAAGTGCTGCTTCAGCACTCCAGTGGTTTTCTCCATGATATTGCGAGTTGCACTGTTGCTCTCATTTTATCGCCTCTCGGCCTCGATTTGGGTATCACGCAGGGGGGGTCATCAGCCAAGTGGCAAGGCCATATCCTTTGTCCCCAAGCATCCAGCGTTGACCTTGTGGCTCATTGTTAAACAAGTCAGATACAGTGCTCTCACACAGGATGTGAGCATCATGGATGCTGCACGGAAATTGAGCATTCACTGCCATTATAATTTGCTGGTGGTTGACAACCAGCTGGACATTCAGGAAGTGGAATCCCTTGCGGTTTCTGAAAACCTCAGCATCCTGAAAAGGTGCCCGCTTCGCGATGTGCGTACAGTCTATTGCTCCCTGTACGTTTGGGATGTTTGCAATTCTGGAGAATCCTAGAGCCCACTCACTCTGTACCTCCCTGGTCATAGGAAACCTGATCAAGTCCCTCCTGCGTGCGTACAGAGCTTCAGTGACCTGTCTAATGCAGCAATGTGTGGCATGCTGAGAAAGTCCGCAAATGTCGCCCGCTGTGGCCTGAAAAGAACCCAAGGCGTAGAACGACAGTGTCATGGTGACTTTGACCTCGACGGACAGTGTAGTACTAATGGTGCTGGCAGACTGCCGATCTGCCCTTATCAGCTGACATACCTCAGTGATAACCTCTTTGTGGAAGCACAGTCTCCGAAGGCAGGTGGTGTCGGGCAAGTCGAGATAAGAATACTTCTTGCACTTGCGGGGGTGTACCGTCAAGTCCTCCTCATCTGCCTGTCACTTCGTTCATTGGGCACATAATGTAGTAGAGCGTTCCTTCGGCGATGTCGTGTCTGCTGCATGTAATTGATCACCAAGAGAGGGTGATAAAGGACAGGCCCCATTGCAGTAGTTCTTTCTTTTCCACCGATTGCTCACAAACAATGTGAGCACACCTCACATGACGAACACACCTCTTCAATTCCAATCGGTCACAGTGTGGTCAAGATGTTTTTAGAGAAGTTCACAGCTACTCCAACGACCTCCAGAGTACATCCGAAATCCACCGAGGTTGAAGCACAGCAGCCTTTTAAAGGACGTGACATGTGATCTACAACATGACGTCCATAACGCTGTGATTCGTCCCGGTTAGATCCACTTTTTGAGGCCGTTTTTTTGAGCGAGCGATAGAGAAACATAGAAATATAGAAACATAGAAAATAGGTGCAGGAGTAGGCCATTTGGCCCTTCGAGCCTGCACCACCATTCAATAAGATCAAGGCTGACCATTCACCTCAATACCCCTTTCCTGCTTTCTCTCCATACCCCTTGATCCCTTTAGCCGTAAGGGCCACATCTAACTCTTGAATATATCCAAAGAACTGGCATCAACAACTCTCTGCAGTAGGGAATTCCACAGGTTAACAACTCTCTGAACGAAGAAGTTTCTCCTCATCTCAGACCGAAATGGTTTACCCCCTATCCGTAGACAGCGTCCCCTGGTTCTAGACTTCCCCAACATCGGGAACATTCTCCCTGCATCTAACCTGTCCAGTCCCGTCAGAATTTTATATGTTTCTATGAGATCCCCTCTCATCCTTCTAAACTTCAGTGAATAAAGGCCCAGTCGATCCAGTCTCTTCTCATATGACAGTCCAGCCATCCCGGGAATCAGTCTGGTGAACCTTCGCTGCATTCCCTCAATAGCAAGAACGTCCTTCCTCAGATTAGGAGACCAAAACTGAACACAATATTCCAGGTGAGACCTCACCAAGGCCCTGTACAACTGCAGTAAGACCTCCCTTCTCCCATACTCAAAACCCATAGCTATGAAGGTCAACATACCATTTGCCTTCTTCACCGCCTGCTGTAGCTGCATGCCAATTTTCAAAGACTGATGTACCCTTTTCCTAATCTGCCGCCATTCAGACAATATTCTGCCTTCGTGTTTTTGCCCCCAAAGTGGATAACCTCACATTTATCCACATTATACTGCATCTGCCATGCATTTGCTCACTCACCTAACCTGTCCAAGTCACCCTGCAGTCTCTTAGCGTCCTCCTCACAGCTCACACCGCCACCCAGTTTAGCGTCATCTGCAAACTTGGAGATATTACACTCAGTTCCTTCATTTAAATCATTAATGTATATTGTAAATAGCTGGGGTCCCAGCACTGAGCCCTGCAGCACTCCACTAGTCACTGCCTGCCATTCTGAAAAGGACCCGTGAATCCCGACTCTTTGCTGCCAACCAGTTCTCTATCCACATCAGTACATTACCCCCAATACCATGTGCTTTAATTTTGCACACCAATCTCTTGTGTGGGACCGTGTCAAAAGCCTTTTGAAAGTCCAAATACACCACATCCACTGGTTCTTCCTTGTCCACTCTACTCGTTACATCTCAAAAAATTCCAGAAGATTTGTCAAGCATAATTTCCCTTTCATAAATCCATGTTGACTTGGACCGATCCTGTCAGTGCTTTCCAAATGCGTTGTTATTTCATTTTTAATAATTGATTCCAACATTTCCCCACTATTGATGTCCGGCTAACTGGTCTATAATTACCCGTTTTCTCTCTCCCTCCTTTTTTAAAAAGTGGTGTTACATTAGCTACCCTCCAGTCCATCGGAACTGATCCAGTCAATAGACTGTTGGAAAATGATCACCAAAATCCACTATTTCTAGAGCCACTTCCTTAAGTACTCTGGGATGTAGACTATCAGGCTCCGGGGATTTATCGGCCTTCAATTCCATCAATTTCCCTAACACAATTTTCCACCTAATAAGGATATCCTTCAGTTCCTCCTTCTCACTAGACCCTTGATCCCCTAATACTTCCGGAAGGTTATTTGTGTCTTCCTTTGTGAAGACAGAACCAAAGTATTTGTTCAACTGGTCTGCCATTTCTTTGTTCCCTATTATAAATTCACCTGAATCTGACTGCAAGGGACCTACGTTTGTCTTCATTAATCTTTTTCTCTTCACATATCTATAGAAGTTTTTGCAGTCAGTTTTTATGTTCCCAGCAAGCTTCCTCTCGTACTCTATTTCCCCCTCCTAATTAAACCCTTTGTCCTCCTCTGCTGAATTCTAAATTTCTCCCAGTCCTCAGGTTTGCTGCTTTTTCTGGCCAATTTATATGCCTCTTCCTTGGATTTAACACTATCCTTAATTTCCCTTGTTAGTCACGGTTGAGCCACCTTCCCCATTTTATTTTTTACTTCAGACAGGGATGTATAATATTGTGGGCGATATGTGTGTGCGAGGTGGTGAAATTGAAGATGGGTGATCTCCATGGCCGCTAGTTTAGGTAAATATGCTCTTTACAACATAAAACAGTGGGCGGGCATTAATATTGAATCTCGCCGTTTATTCTGTGCGGAAAGTAACGCTGGATGATATTATGGGCATTGAATTCGCCCATTCTGATGTTCCCGCCACAAAAAGTAGGTGGGCTGTAATATTTTTTCTTGGCATTAAGCACATGGGGAAAGTAACGCTCGGCGATAAGTTTCTGAAAAATGCCTGCCAGTTTCCATTTTGTGCCAAAATGGTCAATATATGGGCGTTATACGTCATTTATGTGGTAAAATGGGCATTAAGTGGGCGATAAGCAGACAAAAATCGTGGAGGCTCCAGCCCCTGCATTTTTGGTGGATAGGTTGGGAAAACCCTTGTTTGATTGTTCATGGAAGAATAAATGTTGGGATGTACAGCTACTGGTGGTATTGCCTCTGACTTGGCAAAGCTATATCTGAAGAGTTCAGCTGTGGTCTCCCTATTACAGGAAAGGTACAGAATTATTTGAGAGTATAGGGGTACTATGAGGTTGATTCCTGAAATTAGAGGGCTGAGTCATGAAGAACAATTGCTTACCCTGCGACTTTACTCTCTGGAGAGGTCTTTTAACATTTTCACAAGTAAGGAGAAAGTGGATCTCGGAAAATTCTTCTGTTGGGCACAGGATTCAAAGACACCAGAGACTCAGTTTCGAGTTAAGGGTGTCAAAAGAAGATAGAAAAATTAGGCAACTTATTTTTAATAAGGGAGTGATAGAATTGTGGAAGAGTTTGCCATGCGGGTAGTGAACAGCAGTTTTTAAAAAGGATTGAATAAATGTCTGTTAGGCAAGGGTCTATGGGGCAATTTGCTCCAGAATTAGGTAAGGAATATGTAGAGTCAGTAAGCTAGGTCTCCTCAAACGTATGTTGCTATGACACAGGCTATTTTCACAAAGGAATTATATGGCCTCAGTAGAAGCATCCCTTTGTACAGTTGATGTTGTAATGTTTTTCCATATTCTGATATTTTCATAGCTACTCAGAACTATGTCATACACCAAAAGCTGAAAACAAGCCAGTGGGGAGTACAGTAATCTGTGATTTGGAGGCAGACAGACTTGAAGAGTGTTGAACTGAATGAAAAGGATGTATAATGGGCAGCTACTCTGCTGCTGCCTGCTTTGCATCCCCACCAAAGTTGAATTTCACTCCCCTCGTCGATTCAGTATGATGTATTTATTCCATGAACAGTGTTGGAGCAGAAATAAGATTTTTCCAAATACTTTTATACGATGTTGCCTCTTGAGCGGTATTTAGTGAGCTAACTTGTTTAGCCTAAGTGCTTAAATTAATAGGAACCATTCTACTAATTAGGTAAGGAATCTGTTTGGTTATTTGGAACAGCAAGCTGGATGAACCAATTGCCTTCTCGTGCCTATGTTGCTACGACACGAGCTATTTTCACAAAGGAATTATATGGGCCTCAGTAGTTACTTTATAATAATCTTACATAAGAACATAAGAACCAACTAGGGGGGAGGCCATCTTAGACTGGGTGTTAGGTAATGAGAGAGGATTAATTAGCAATCTCGTTGTGCGAGGCCCCTTGGGGAAGAGTGACCATAATATGGTGGAATTCTGCATTGGGATGGAGAATGAAACAGTTAATTCAGAGACCATGGTCCAGAACTTAAAGAAGGCTAACTTTGAAGGTATGAGGCGTGAATTAGCTGGGATGGATTGGCGAATGATACTTAAGGGGTTGACTGTGGATGGGCAATGGCAGACATTTAGAGACCGCATGGATGAACTACAACAATTGTACATTCCTGTCTGGCATAAAAATAAAAAAGGGAAGGTGGCTCAACCGTGGCTATCAAGGAAAATCAGGGATAGTATTAAAGCCAAGGAAGTGGCATACAAATTGGCCAGAAATAGCAGCGAATCTGGGGACTGGGAGAAATTTAGAACTCAGCAGAGGAGGACAAAGGGTTTGATTAGGGCAGGGAAAATGGAGTATGAGAAGAAGCTTGCAGGGAACATTAAGACGGATTGCAAAAATTTCTATAGATATGTAAAGAGAAAAAGGTTAGTAAAGACAAACGTAGGTCCCCTGCAGTCAGAATCAGGGGAAGTCATAACGGGGAACAAAGAAATGGCGGACCAATTGAACAAGTACTTTGGTTCGGTATTCACGAAGGAGGACACGAACAACCTTCCGGTTATAAAAGGGGTCAGGGGGTCTAGTAAGGAGGAGGAACTGAGGGAAATCCTTATTAGCCGGGAAATTGTGTTGGGGAAATTGATGGGATTGAAGGCCGATAAATCCCCAGGGCCTGATGGACTGCATCCCAGATACTTAAGGAGGTGGCCTTGGAAATAGTGGATGCATTGACAGTCATTTTCCAACATTCCATTGACTCTGGATCAGTTCCTATAGAGTGGAGGGTAGCCAATGTAACCCCACTTTTTAAAAAAGGAGGGAGAGAGAAAACAGGAAATTATAGACCGGTCAGCCTGACATCGGTAGTGGGTAAAATGATGGAATCAATTATTAAGGATGTCATAGCAGTGCATTTGGAAAGAGGTGACATGATAGGTCCAAGTCAGCATGGATTTGTGAAAGGGAAATCATGCTTGACAAATCTTCTGGAATTTTTTGAGGATGTTTCCAGTAGAGTGGACAAGGGAGAACCAGTTGATGTGGTATATTTGGACTTTCAGAAGGCGTTCGACAAGGTCCCACACAAGAGATTGATGTGCAAAGTTAGAGCACATGGGATTGGGGGTAGTGTACTGACATGGATTGAGAACTGGTTGTCAGACAGGAAGCAAAGAGTAGGAGTAAATGGGTACTTTTCAGACGGGGTTAGACAGGTTAGATGCAGGAAGAATGTTCCCAATGTTGGGGAAGTCCAGAACCAGATGTCACAGTCTAAGGATAAGGGGTAAGCCATTTAGGACCGAGATGCGGAGGAACTTCTTCACCCAGAGAGTGGTGAACCTGTGGAATTCTCTACCACAGAAAGTTGTTGAGGCCAATTCACTAAATATATTCAAAAAGGAGTTAGATGATGTCCTTACTACTAGGGGGATCAAGGGGTATGGCGAGAAAGCAGGAATAGGGTACTGAAGTTGAATGTTCAGCCATGAACTCATTGAATGGCGGTGCAGGCTAGAAGGGCCGAATGGCCTACTCCTGCACCTATTTTCTATGTTTCTATGTTTCTATAAGAAATAGGAACAGGAATAGGCCATACGGCCCCTCGAGCCTGCTCCGCCATTCAATAAGATCATGGCTGATCGAACCATGGACTCAGCTCCACTTCCCCGCCCGCTCCCATAACCTCTTATCCCCTTTTTGGTTAAGAAACTGTTTAGTTCTGTCTTAAATTTATTCAATGTCCCAGGTTCCACAGCTCTCTGAGGCAGCGAATTCCACAGATTTATAATCCTCTTTCGTTCTACGCATTGGGTTCCTTTCAGGCCTCAACTGGCGACATTTGCGGTATATCTCAGCATGCCACACATTGCTGCATTAGACAGGTCACTGAAGGCCTGTATGCATGCAGGATGGACTTTATCAGCTTCCCTATGACTGAGGCTCAGACTGAGAAGGCTCTAGGATTCTACCGAATTGCTAACTTCCCCAAGATGTAGGGAGCAATAGACTGTACGCACATCGCGATGCAGGCACCTTTTCAGGATGCAGATGTTTTCAGGAACCATAAGAATTCCACTCCCTGAACGTGCAACTCGTTGACGACCACCAGCAAATTATTATGGCAGTGAATGCTAAATTTCCGGGCAGCATCCATGATGCTCACATCCTGCGTGAGAGCGCTGTATCTGACATGTTTATCAGTCAGCCACAAGGTCAATGCTGGATGCTTGGTGACAAAGGAGATGGCCTCACCACCTGGCTGATGACACCCACACCGAAGCCGAGAAGCGATACAACGAGAGCCACTGATCCACTCATAGTATCGTGGAGAAAACCATTGGAGTGCTTAAGCAGCGCTTTAGATGCCTGGACCACTCAGGAGGTGAGCTTCAATACCACCCTGAGCAGGTAGCTCAATTCGTGGTGGTGTGCTCTATGCTGCACAACTTGGCTATCAGGAGGGGACAAGAATTGCCAGAAGGGTCTGACAGTCCACCTCAGGAGCGAGAGGAAGAGGAGGACGAGGAGGTGGACACTGACCTCCGGCCAAACAATCAGGCTGATGCTGAAACCATGCCCCCATCCCCCTCTAGACCGCAGGAAAGGGCCCATGGTGGCTTCATAGCTGCAAGAGTCTTACGTCAGCGGCTCATAAATGAGCGCTTTGCTTGAAAGACCGTTGGTGGTATTTACAAAACTGCAACACTGCTGGGTGTGCAGGTCACACATCAATGGTGTGCATCACTTTGGTGACAGTTAAAGTTTAAGTTGATTCAAGTTAAGTGTAATGATACCCTTTCATGGTAAAGAATCACCAGTGTGTAACGGTGCAGCTACCTGAGACAATGTGCAACAAGTTTATGTGAAATAACAAACATTTAATCCGACCATTTGTCTGAAATCATAAGAATATCTGTAAAAAACACCCCACCCCACCCCCGCACCATTCCACAACAAATTTATCACATTTACATCATTACAATGGTCCCGATTTCCCACAAAACAGAACACAAATAAAACCAACAAGGTAGCCCCCTTGCCCCTTGTCCCGATCCTCCCACCAAAATAACATCCACAACCTAAAAATATGCCACAGACAACAATTGTGGCCATGCATCTCACTTTCCTTCCCCCACCCCCCCCGCTTCTCCTCCCTTCCCCTTTCCCTTCCCCTCCTGACTCCAAGCCGCCTGGCCAAGGAGCTCCTCAGGTGTTGCTTCATTGTGGGGGATGACAGCAGAACTGCTGCTTGGACGGATACGGGAGAGGATGGTCCCGAGGTGGGAACGTGCTCCGAGCCAGAAGCAAAATCTTCCTCCTGGTTCTCATGTGTCATTGGCAATGGGGGTGCGGCACCTTGGGGTGCAGTGCCGCGCTCTGCCCTCTGCCACCAGTGTTCCTGGTTAACAGCTCCATGGCCTCCTCCATCCCTTCCATGTTATATATTTGTTGAACAAAAACTCGGTGCCAACTATGTTCTTGGTGCTTAGTAGGCTTTTTGCTGCTGGTGAATCTCCCTCGTGCCTCCCACAACAGCCAAACAAGCACACACCACATCCACACACGCTTTCAGTCCCCTCTGCTCCCTCTCTCTCTGTCTCCTCTTCTGCAAATGTAATAATGACCCCTGACCTCCTGAATCGCGGAAAACGAGCATTGCCATTGCTGAAGACAGCGACACTCAGAAGGTCAGAGAGATTTAACGCTAACATTCATTTCAGATTGCTCGCGGTAACGCCCATTTCTTAAAATGAAACTAGGGGGTTTGAAAATGGGCGATAATCCGGGATCTGAAAACCCATATTTACCGTGCACGCCGGAAATACCGCCCATTTTTGGGCGATCTGCACAAAAGTGGAAAATCTAGCCCATTATCTGGTCATTATCACATTGCTGTTTGTGGAAGCTTGATGTTCGCAAATTGGTTGCCGCGTTTCCCACATTACAGCAGTGACTACACTTTAAAGGTACTTAATTGGCTGTAAAGTGCTTTGAGACGTCTGTTGGTCATGAAAGGCGCTATATAAATGTAAATCTTTCTTTCCTTTTAAATCCCAGCTCGAGCTTTAAAATGCTGACTCCTTCCGAACTCAGTGCCCAGTTCCCAGCTCCTTTATGCAAATACAGAAGATGACACACATCCAGAGGAAGAGAAAATGATTCCTTGTTGTTATTATTATTGTTACTGTTGTAACAGTTGTTCTCAAAAAAGGTTTTTTGTTATTTATATAAATTTACAAGTTTAAAGTTAGTAAGTGATCTTAAAGTTGTTAAGTGATCTTAGAGTTTGTAAGTGATCTTAAAATTTATAAGTGATCTTAACTGAAAACTTTAAAGTTTGATAGAAGAATATTTTTATTTAAGTTAAGTGCAAATGTTTGTTAAACTTTTGAATAAAATATATTTTAAATTATAACTGAATCATTTACATTATTTGTTCCATTATTAACACAACTTTTGAAATAAAGAAGAATCATTTCCATTATTTGTTCCATTAACACGATACAACATTACAGAACAGGTCCAAACAGTAAACATGGTCCATGTGGAATAGTTGCCGCTGAGCCTTCAGGCAGCAAAGCGTTCATGGATGAGCTGCTGGTGCAAGGCTTGAGCAATCGTTAAAGGGACACGATGGCCCGCCATCGTGCTCCAGGTTCAGGTAGCTGCATGGCTTCTTCCTCCTCCTCATCATCATCATCTGCATCTTCCTCCTCATCATCAGCCACTTTCACCTCAGGTGGGTCTTCTACTACCAGCTGCTGCTGCCTCATGGTGGCTAAGTTATGCAGCATGCAGCACACAACCAGTGAACTGACCAACAATCTCAGCGGAGTACAGCAAGTAGCCTCCGGAATAGTCCAGGCATCTGAAAAGCTGTTTCAAGATACCAATGGTCCTCTCTATGAAGGCAATCCTGGAGAAGCCCACAGCCCTGTCACGCATTGCCTGGGCAGTCATGGGAAACTTTATGTAGTTCTTCCTCCAGGCATATAGTGTAGCAGTCACCTGCAGAATGCAGATATGTGTTGCTTGTTGAGAAATGGTGCACACATCCCCAGTTTTAGCTTGGAAGAATCCGGATGCATAGATTGAAAATGCAGCTGTAACCTTCACTTCAACTGACAAAGCAATGTGCAACATGTTGTATTCCCAGTCAGCTTCCGTCCGGCTTATGCGTAGGGGCATCATGAGTCAGGTGGCGAAGCCGTACCCTTTGTCTCTCTTCTGGCTGCTGCTGAAACATGGCAGATATAGCGCTCTCGCATAAGATGAACGCATCATGGGTGCTCCCAGGGAATCTTGCATCGACTGACATGATGCAATGCATGTCGTCACGCACGAGCTGTACATTAATGGAATGGAAGCCTTTTCTGTTCCTGTACATCTCGGAATCCTCCAAAGGTGCTTGCAAGGCGATGTGGGTACAATCAATGCAGCCCTGTACCTTTGGAAAGCCAGCAATCCTGGAGAAGCCCACAGCCCTGTCACGCATTGCCTGGGCAGTCATGGGAAACTTTATGTAGTCCTTCCTCCAGGCATATAGTGCAGCAGTCACCTGCAGAATGCAGACATGTGTTGCTTGTTGAGAAATGGTGCACACATCCCCAGTTTTAGCTTGGAAGAATCCGGATGCATAGATTGAAAATGCAGCTGTAACCTTCACTTCAACTGACGCTGATGCTTCTAGGTTGCAGGTCTGCTTTTACTAACTCACAGATCTCATACAACTTCTTTGCGGAAACGCATCCTTCTGACACAGTCTGCATCACTCAGGTGCAGGTAGGAACTCGTGTCTCGATATACCCGACATGGGTAAGTCCTCCTGCCCATCACTCTACGGGCTCTGAGGTTTCTCATGCGATGATGTCGAATCAATTGTCTCCTCCGCAGCACAATGATGCGGAAGGCTCACACAAGGTATGGCATTGTCAGTATTGCCCTCATAGTTAAATGTTTGCAAGAAGCTCAAAATGGCAGGAAAGCAGGACAGGTTCTTTGTTCTCTCTCCGTAAGGTCTGTATGGACCACACCCAGGTCTGAGCAAGCGCAGTGATTGGGACCCACTCCACCGCCCTGCTCAGGGATCATTGCTGTCTTGTGACTTCTTCCGATCGCTTTCAACAGCACCTTGCACCCCCACTCCTCCCTAACCCCCAAACCCCCTGGGTTCATTTGATGCCTCATGCAGTCTTCCGATTTGCGCCTCCACCCCCCAGGCTTGCTTTGTAGCCGAGCCCCGAGCCCCTGTGTCCGGGCGCAGGGCCGATTCTGCTGGCCGACGCTCTGACCCTCCAGCTCTGTTTGAAGACGTTTGGTGGTGGCATGTGTGTTTAAAAAAAATGTAAAGTTCAGAATTCCATCAAACTTCCATCTACTCTGTTTTAAGGTAATAAAAATCTTTATTATGCATATTTAAGTGTTCTTATCTCCCTCCAAAACTTTGATGAATAACAATGGCATCTTTCTGTGCCGATTTTTCAATGTGCGCTGCTTTCTCTTAACTCACCAGAAGGTTTTTCAAGAGTGGCCAGATGCGTCGACCTAGGATAAATTTTTTGGGCAAACTTTGAAAAATGATAAAAACTGGTGCAGTCATGAGGTAACTCCCCCTATGACGTCAAAAAAAACAAACCTAAAAAAAAAATCATTACTCACTCAGTTACACTGGTGCAGATTCCTTGGGGAAACTTTAATTTAAAAACTTATGCCAAAAAAAGTGGCTCGTGCTACAAAAACGGTACATATGACCGGGGAAAATTGAGCCCAATGAAACAAGACAAACAGAGAGAAAGATACAAAGTAAAAGATAGAAACTGAGAGAAACATACAAAAGAGAGGAGACAGAATCCTACACAAGGGGAGAGAAACTGAGAAAGATTTGGAGATGTGTCCGCAGATATACAGACAGCATCAAAATTATAAAACTGAGGAAGATAAAGCAAGATATATAGTGGATGGTGATTAAAGATAGAAGAAATAATTGTGATACAACAATTTGGTAACAAGGGTCAGCTTGGTTTAGTGGTAGCACTCTTGTTTCTGAGCCAGTGGTTATGGGTTCAAGCCCTACTTCACTACATAATGTAGGCTGCAGCCTCAGTGAAGTACTGAGGGAATGCTGCAATGTGGAAGGTGCAGCCGTCTGGATGAAATGTTAAGCCGAGGCCCCACCTGCACCTTCACATGGATATAAAAGATCCCAATGCACAATCCTCCTTCAACCGACTTTACCATTGTCTAGTTGTGGGATCTTGCTGTGCGGAAATTGTCTGCTGTTTTTGCTTCCATTACAATAGTGACTGTTGCAATTCATTGGATGTAAAGTGCTTTGGGACATCCTGAGGATGTGAAATGGAGCTATATAAATACAAGATCATTTGTAATGTGTTCGTCATCATTATAAAGCAGCATATCCACTGATTTAATGAGCATTGCCTGGGGAGATCCACTTGTAATATTAAAATTCTAACTTTTTCTCAATTTCCCCTTTCCCCTTTAACTCATAAAAAGAACATTAAGAGAAGCAATAATTCTCCCTATAACTGTTTTAGCTAAAGGAGTTTCAACTGCATGTTCCCGGCAGTAATTTTCTCTTTAACTGTGCTAGTCAAGGGAGCTTCAGCTACACAATCCTATCTGCAAATAGCTTGTCCTTTTATCTTAAATGTGCAACGTATATGGGCGGGATTTAATAGTCCACTTGTGTATCTGTATCTATACCAGATATTGTATGACCTGTTAAATATTTAAGGGTGCTTTACAATAAAACTTTTATTTTAATTGTTCACAAAATGCAAGAGCTGGAGATGAAAACATTATGAAAGCCCATTTCATTTTCATTTTAAAAAAAAGCTAAGCATAGCTTTCTTAATCGGTCTGTTTGATTAGTTGTGTTTATGCTGTTGTGTGTCAGTAATGAGTACTGCAAAACTGCCACTCAGTCAGACCTTCAGTGCTGATGTGGATAAAGTGGGAAGTAGATGTATTTTAACATAGCGTAAAATCCATTATATAAGTTGTGACTTTATCTACATTTTCTTCACTGACTTGAGAATTAGAGAAGAGACAGCCACAACACTGTGTGCATGGCATAGAAGGGACAAGGCCACAAGACTGCTTGTTTGTGAGTGCCTGTAAGCATGGGTGCGTGCATAAGATACGCGGCCACAAGACAGTGAAAGGGATGAGGCATAGATGTGAGGCAGAGAGATAGAGTAAGAAAATACAGAGAGAGAGAGAGAGGAGAGATACAGACATGAGACAGCAACAAACAGGCAGCAGATACGGACATAAGACAGACAGAGAGAGAGCGATGTGATAGAGAGAGAGAGAGATGAGGCAGACATAAGGCAGTGAAGAGAGATACAGTCATGAGAGAAAAGAGAGAAACATAAAACAAAGAAAAAATAGATACACACATGACAGAGAGAAGAAACAGACACTGAGATAAATCAAAGGGATGAGACAGTAAGGAAGAGGAAGCACAGATTTGAGTGGAACAGAGAAGAGACAGAGACCATAGAGGAGCACCCAATACATCAAATGTGTAATAGATTACAAGCGCATACAATTTCATAATCCTGTGTGGCAGGAATATATTAAAACAGAAGGCTATATATTATCAAAAAGGATGACTTATACCCGGTTCCAAAAGTATTTTTCCGAAAACATTAATATGGATGTGGAATGCAACCACCAGATTTTACAGTATTTCCTCTCCTCCTCCATGCTCGCCTTAGGTTTCCAGACTTTCCATGTTGTTACATATAAAACTAAAAGCTGAATTTGCCGAGTTTGGAGATAGATGTCCAGACTTTTCTGGCCCCTCATCCTCCTCAATTATCACAGCTCAACAAGTCATCAATGCACCCTGCCAGAGCGACATAGAGTGGGATGGAATTTTTGTAAAAGCGCACATCTGGACAAAATTGTTGAAAGAACAAATTCCAAATCAAAGAGCTTACATTGAAGTACAAGCAGCTTTTTTTAAGACTTATTTTTTTCCCGATGCATTTCAAATATTTGCTTTGTAATGTCCCTTGTGGTACACACCCACCTCTGACTGATATGGTGGGCAGTCACCTCCTCCAGAGTGTCTGCAAATCCTGACCTCTAGCTCTAGAGTTTAGAGGATCAGGAGGCATGTTAGTGATCAATGCACTTCCTTGAGAATATATGAATATACTTTATGAAGGCTTTCAGCCATCTTGCCTCTAAACTCTGAAATTCTCTTCTTAAACTCTTACGCCCTCTTACTACATTTCTCCCCACCTTCAAAATCTCTTCAACTATTGTTTAGTTACTTTCCCCAATTCTTCTCCTACATTTTCTTGGTTCCAATTTACCCCCTACCCTGGACTAATAATCCAGAGATGTGAGTTCAAATCCCACCATGGCAGCTGGGGAATTTAAATTCAGTTAATTAAATAAATCTGGAATAAAAGGCTAGTGACAGTAATGGTGGCCATGAAACTACCATATTGTCATTAAAAGCCCACCTGGTTCATAAATATCCTTTAGGGAAGGAAATCTGATGCCCTTACCCGAGCTGGCCTATATGTGATTCCAGACCCTTCACAATGTGGTTGAGTCTTAACTGCCCTCTGAAATGGCCTAGCAAGACACTCAGTTGTAACAAACCGTTACAAAAATAAAAATAACAATAAAACTGGACGGACTACCCGACATCGACCTCAGCACCAACTTCGGACATGACAATGGCACACCCAGGCCAGTTGACCCTGCAAAGTCCTCCTCACTAAGATCTGGGGACGTGCAAAAATTGGGAGAGCTGTCCCACAAACTAGTCAAACAATAGCCTGACATAGTCATACTCACAGAATCATACTTTTCAGCCAATGTCCCAGACTCCTCCATCACCATCCATGGATATGTCCTGTCCCACCGGCAGGACAGACCCACCAGAGGTGGTGGCACATTTGTATACAGTCAGAAAGGAGTGGCCCTGGGAGTCCTCAACATTGACTCCGGACCCCATGAAGTCTCATGGCATCAGGTCCAACATGGGCAAGGAAATCTCTTGTTGATTACCACCTACTGCTCTCCTTCAGTTGACGAATCAGTATTCCTCCATGTTGAACACCACTTGGAAGAAGCACTAAGGGTAACAAGCACACAGAATATACTTTGGGTGGGGGATTTCAATGTCCATTACCAAGAGTGGCTCGGTAGCATCACTACTGATCGAGCTGGCCGAATTCTGAAGGACATAGCTGTCAGCCTGGGCCTGCAGCAGGTGGTGAGAGAACCAACATGAGGGAAAAATCTATTTGAAAGGGGCGAGATTTCTACGCCTGGCACTAAGTCTTGCGTATCCCGACTATTACTGCCCCCAAACAGGGCAATACTGAATTTCTCCCCCATAAACCCAGAGAATCTAGTGCATAAGTTGGCAAGCAACAAAACTCTCTTGCAGTGTTGATCCCCTGCAAAAAGTCTTCAAATGCTGCGGCCGAGACCCTGTGTGCCCTTTCCCTGGCCTGTTGGGCACTTTTACCAATTTTTATGTGCAGAAGGCAGTTGAGCTTTAAGAGCTAGAGACTGCCTATGTTGAATAATTTTAATTTTTTTTCAGAAGGCGGTTCACCTTTGAGGGCTCAAGACTGCGTTCAGAAATGACGACCTTGCTTTAAAAGAATGCTGCGTCGTCCCAGTGACACTATATCGATGTGACATTAGACCTGGTATTGAGCACACGGCCTGAAGCAGCATGTTCGTCGCTGGGCTGTGCGCTAAAATCATTCAAATCAGCAAAATATCGTGCTGCCTACATTTTCTAAATGGCCGCGAGGAAATCTCGCCGACCGGTGCCACTGCCCATTTTTGGGCCTTATCGCATTTCTAGACCAGGGACTTCCAGTTTTTTTTTAATGGTGCTGGAGTTTAACTTGCTAAAACGTGCTTCACACAATGAATTACTTGCATTTGTATAACACATTATTATGTTGATGACGTGGTGAAGTAGTAAAGAAATGCAAGTCTGTTTTCATTCTTTGCCTGTCATCTTTCTCCCCTGTCTCTTTCTCTAATAGTTACTATTTATGCTTTTCTAGATTTTTTCTTACCTATAATATTTACCTGAGCTTTTATTTTATATTTCCTACTTTTAATTATTTAAAGCAAATCTCATAATTACTTGCGCCTCTGTTCCATTCTGCCTGGAGCTAAAAGCCACATCAGTACAATATGTTCCCCAACTGAGACTCTTTCCCACCCTCTCTATTGAAGTATCTGGGATTAGATATGTGGGGCTCGATTTTAACTCCCGAGTGGGAACATGGCGAAATAAGCTTATTAATATGCCGCTTGCCGACTTTCTGAACAAAATGGGTGGCAAGTTGATGGGAAGTAGTTACCTGCCATTAAAATCAGGAGGAACGAAGCAGATGCTTGGGATCCAGGGGAATGGTCCCCACGCTCCTGTATGGCTCAGAAACGTGGACCACATACAGTAGATATCTCAAAGCACTGGAGAAATACCACCAACGATGTCTCCGCAAGATCCTGCAAATCCCCTGGGAGGATAGACGTACCAACATCAGTTTTCTCGCTCAGGCCAACATCCCCAGCATCAAAGCACTGACCACACTTGACCAGCTCCGTTGGGCAGGCCACATTGTCCACATGCCCGACACAAGACTCCCAAAGCAAGCGCTCCACTCGGAACTCCTACATGGCAAGCGAGCCCCAAGTGGGCAGAGGAAACGTTTCAAGCACACCCTCAAAGCCTTGATAAAGTGCAACATCCCCACTGACACCTGGGAACCCCTGGACAAAGGCTGCCCTAAGTGGAGAAAGAGCATCCGGGAGGGCGCTGAGCACCTCGAGTCTCGTCACCGAGAGCATGCAGAAATCAAGTGCAGACAGCGGAAGGAGCGTGCGGCAAACCAGACTCCCCGCCCACCTTTTCCTTCAACCACTGTCTGTTTCACCTGTGACAGAGACTGTAATTCCTGTATTGGACTGTACAGTCACCTGAGAACTTAGTTATAGAGTGGAAGCAAGTATTCCTCAATTTTGAGGGACTGCCTACGATGATGAGATGCTCCGGGAGGGGATTCCTGGGACAGGGGAGGCCCAAAATGTCCTTGTGAGGCCTAGAGGAGCTTTTCTACTTCTCCTGGCCCACAAGGAAACTGAAAGAAATTAAAAAGGCACAAACTTCACAAAGAAGTATTTTGCAAATCTTTAGTCCATGAGAAACACTTGATCCAATGCCTTTAAGTATGTTGAAATAACTCATTGCATCAACTTGAACGAGGGCATTATAAAACAAAATATCTCATCTTTCTCCTCAAGTTTAAAAAAAGTTTCAATACATTTTTATTTACTAGCTAGTTTTACATTGTGAGTTGGAAGTTTTATAAGAACAGGGACACTGATTAGGCAGCAGTGGTGTGGCCCTGGGATCTGGAAGCACTGGAAGGGAGGCCTGTGTCTGGATGGGATCTCAAGGTCTAGCAACACATTGAAAGGAAGTTTAGTGTCTTGGAGCACCTCAATAGGTTCTTAGATTAGGGATCACCAGGCATGAGTATTGGAGATGGTTCTGGGGTCTGGGAGTACTAAAAGTGGTTGGAAATCCTGAGAAGGAAGTTTCTGACATTCAGGAAGACTGTGTTGAGAGATGGTAGGGAGCGCTGACAGCAAAGGTCTAGCAGTATTGGACGGTTGCCTGGTCAGAGGGCAAAATCTAGCAGCCTGAGGGAGGGAGGGCCAAGAGGAATGAGGCCTAAACTTCCCCTGGCCTCTTTCAGACCATCACTCATAGAATCATAGGATGGTTACAGCACAGAAGGAGGCCATTTGGCCCGTCGAGCCCGTGCCGGCTCTCTGCAAGAACACTTCAGTTAGTCCCAATCCCGGCCCTTTTCCTTTAGCCCTGCAATTTTTTTTTTCCTTCAGGTATTTATCCAATTTCCTTTTGAAAGCCACGATTGAATCTGTCTCCACCACCCTTTCAGGCAGTGCATTCCAGATCCCAACCACGCGCTGCGTAAAAAAATGTTTTTCCTCGTGTCGCCTTTGGTTCTTCTGCCAATCACCTTAAGTCTGTGTCCTCTGGTTCTTGACCCTACCACCAATAGGAACTGTTTCTCTCTATCTACTCTGTCTAGACTCCTCATGGTTTTGAACCTTCTCCAGTCTATCTACGTAACTGAAGCCCCTCATCTCTGGAACCATTATTGTAAATATTTTCTGAATAATTGTGTCCCTGTAAGATAACTCATTAGCGCTGTTCTAAAGGTTAGCATCTAACTTCAAAAGAGTACTTCCTACAACAACTTTTCATCATTATATTGCAGACATTCTTGTGACCTTTCTAAGCAAGACCAATTGATAATGTAGAAATATGTTGAATCTCAATTATTGTTCACCTCACCCCTCCTCTCCTGTCCCATCTGTGGCACCTACTACCCGCAACACCACTTTCCTCAGAATGCAATAATGTGATCAGTAACTCCCTTCCTGTTCTGGGGAAAAGAAATCTGGTTGAAGCCCAAACTTCTGACTCAGGCCCAGGTCTTGAAGTAAAATGTTAATAATGGTATTACATGACAATGTGGTGGGTACATTTAATCATGTCATTGTGGAATATGTATTTCCTTTATTTTTTGGTAGGTTCTCAATGGTAGTTTTCGGGCCACGTTTCTTACCTACCTCTTCAGTTCTAACTCGCTGCTGTTTCACTTTGTGCCAATGAATAACGTGTGAGAGGAAAGTGTGAGTGTGGGTGTGGTAGCAAAAGCCAACCATAAAGCATGATAGCAAAACTATGACAAGAAATGTGCAGCAGCAAAATTGTAACAGAAAAACATGACTGGAATTAAGCGTCACAAATCAGGAACTATGCGCAGATGGAAGACTTTTAATATACCGTACAACAAATGTATATCCTTTTAGATTTTTTTTCTTCAGTAACTCACCCCATCTTCCATTTGCCTTTGACAACTCTGCTGCAAGATGGTAGCAGATAGCCAGCCACCAGGAAGAACTTCCCTCCGATTTACCCTCTCCCTGGTGGAGATATGCTGCAGCCTCCAGATAGTGTTACTTTGCTCAATGTGGCTCAGACCAGGCACTGAGCAGAGACTGAGCCTACATTCATTCCTCACCTTGTGTCCCTTTAAATGTGGAGAGAGAAACAGAATTAACATTTCAGGTGAATGACCTTTCAGCAGAACTGGAAGATGTTAGAGATGAACAACGTGTAGAGCCAAAGAAAAGGGGGTCGGGAAAGGAACAAATCGGAGAGGTCTGTGATAGGGTGGAGTGATTCAATGACAAACGTGATGATGGTGTGTAATGCATTTGCTTCATGGGTTCTTCGCTTAAGAATTCATAGCAACACATTGCTATTAAGAACTAGTTGGTTTATTCGCAAAGGTTTAACAATCACACTACACATTACCTGTTCATCCACTAGGTTCACAACCACCTATCTCATCGTGGATCCCCTAAACGCAGCTGGCTGGAGTTATTTTGAGTCTTGTGAACATCACATGACTGGCTAAACCATTCACAACTCAACAGCTCTGCAAGCCTGTGAGCATACTCACAGGTGCATACATTACACTGTGCAAGGCAGAATGTGGTGAAAATGAGAAAAGCAAACAAACAAACAACGGGTCATGGGGTCTACCTATTTTTTCTGCTCCATTTCTTGGCCACGGGAGCATTCTCTTTGCTAGATTTCCCATGCTTCGCACCTCTTGTGCTATTCTGCTGTAACTATTTACACCTTCCCCGATCCATCTTTTGTTTCTATACTTGTATACGATAACTCTGTTTCTCTCTCCACAGATATTGTAGACATTCTTGTGGCCTTTCTAAGCAACACCAATTTACAATATAGAAATATGTTGAATTTATGTCTCAATTAATGTTCACCTCACCCCTCCTCTCCTGACCCATCTGAGGCACCTACTACCCCCAACAGCATTTTCTGGTTTTATTCCAGATTTCCAGCACCCGCAGTATTTTGTTTTTGTCCCTTTAATGGTTGCTGGTGAAATCCTTGATACATGCAGGCAACATGTAATGCCACAAAACAATGTGTTTCTTCTGAAATGTTTATTATTTTTGGCAGCGATTATGTAGTCAGAAGCATAAAGAGCTGCACAAAGACTGAAGGCACTCCATAATGTGAGTGCTTTGAGCTGTGCTTTAAGTGGTGCACATTGAAATGATGAGCTATTAACTGGTGCACAGTGGTGCTCAGTGACAAATGAATGATGGGAAGTTAATATGTGTTGTCCCACTGATTTATATGGTATTGACTCATAATTAATTAAAACTAAAAGTTTTTGTAGCGTGTATAGTTTTAATTGTTAAAAACGTTAAAAGATTCTAATGTTTACGCTGAGATGAAAAACCATTTGCTGGTGCAGTCAGTTATTGCCTTTTCCCCACTAAAGAAATGCTTCCTGAACCTACCAACCTTTTCTTTACAAAGTCTGAAAAGATTCACGACTAAGCTGCTTCAGCTATCTGCTTCTGGATCACCACCTCCAACATATTTAAATCATTTGTCTATGAAGTTTAAAAAAAATGGCTGTCATGTCAAAGTGGATCCTGCTCAGCATGGTACCTGTACTGAGCAATATCACCTTGAGTTCCTTCTTCAATCTGTAGTCTGCGCTGAATTAGCTGTGTTCACTTAGGGAAGAAGTTGTACTGCTACAATCAACTTCAGAAATCCTGCGTTTGGGAGAGGGGAAATGAGGCAAGCTTTCCACTCCTGATCACTATCCATTGGTACCACCACAGCATGCTTGTGTGGACGTTAGTTGAGCGCGGGATCAAGCTTGACAAGATGGATGCAGAGAGGCTGTTACCACTGATGGGGGAGACTAGAACTGGAGGGCATAATCTTAGAATAAGGGGCCGCCCATTTAAAACTGAGATGAGGAGGAATTTCTTCTCTCAGAGGGTTTGTAAATCTGTGGAATTTGCTTCCCCAGAGAGCTGTGGAAGTTGGGTCATTGAATAAATTTAAGACAGAGATAGACAGTTTCTTAACCGATAAGGGAATAAGAGGTTATGGGGAGCGGGCAGGGAAGTGGAGCTGAGTCCATAATCAGATCAGCCATGATTTTATTGAATGGTGGAGCAGGCTCGGGGGGCCGTATGGCCTACTCCTGCTCCTATTTCTTATGTTCTTATGTTCTTAGCTGAGATACATTCCATGGTTGAATGAGACAATAGAAGGCACAATGAGAAAAATCAAAGACATTTACAAGATGCCGTGAACATGCGAATAGCTGAGGAGGTGGGAGGTGCTGGGTAGGGTAGGGGTGGATAAGTCAGATAGAAATGGAAGGAGAACAGGCTTCAATGGTCCACGACCCTGGGAAAAGGCACATCAACAATACTTCAAAAATACTTAATTGGCTGTGCACTATTGGAATGTCTGCAGGACATGAAAGGTGCTATGTAAATGCAAGTTCTCTTATCACAGTTGGGCTTTGGGGGGTTGATGGGAAGGGAGGAGGTCATAAGCACTGTCAGGGCAACTGAGCCATATAGCGCAGCCAAATGCAAAGTCACTCCATTCTGACCCAATAATGAGCTTCAGCCGCAACTTAAGAAGAGAACCCATCCTGCAACAGTTTGGACTTTTTTCATCTTTCTGACATCAAAGACTTGCATTTATATCACGCCTTTCATGACCTCAGGACTCCCTGAAGCACTTTACAGCCAATGAATTACTTTTGAAGTGTAGTCACTTTTGTAATGCAGCACCGTCCTTTGGCCTATCTGAATGGCATTACCAATTAATGGCAAATTCCGTGCAGCTTCTGTCCATGACCTCAAGAAGCGTGGATTGAGACTGCCAAGCTCATTTATATAGGGCCTTTACACTTGCTCCATCCGTCCGAGCTCCGGTTTCAAAGTTAATGGGGGCTGGATTTTCGGTTAACTTGCGCCCCATTTAGCGCCCTGGTGGGGCACAAAAATGATTTTTTTGGAGCATGAAACGAGGCGCACAAGATTTTGTGCCCGGGCAGAACTTTCGGCAATGGTTTTGTGGCAGCGTTAAAGCTGTTTTGACCGTTGGGATGACGTAAATTATCATGCATCACCGCGCTAGCACGCCGGGCAGAACTTTTGAGCATTTTGCCCGATTTAGCGTCCGCCCGAGAACCTGCCCAGAAAAACCAGTCGGACCCAGGGCGCACCAGGCACTAACGGCGCCATGTTGAAAGCAAAGGATAAAGTCGCAGTTGTGAGTGATTAAAAGGATTGGGAGAAGAACGCTGTGTTACTGCATACTTTTCATTGTGAAGTTTATGTGAGTTTCTAGTTTGTTTTATAAAGGACATTTAAGGGCATTTTAAAAGATGCGGGCCATGCTATGTCAGGAGCTGTTCATCCTGGCTGGTATTGTCACATGGCTTCAAGCTGAAAGAAGGCTTATTGTTGATCATTTGCAATGTAATCTTTTAAAATATCCTGAAATGTCCTTTATAAAACAAACTGGAAACTCACATAAAACTTCACAAGCAAAAATTCTTACCCCCTACGAGTTTACAGGGAACATCGCTCATACCTCCAGCTTTCTGAGGCACAGTGTAGTAGAAGGCTGTGCTTCTGAAAAGAGATGGTCACAGAGATATGGCAGCTCCTACAGGCAGACCTACCAGTGGCAACAGGACTGCACTGCCCGTCGAGGTGAAGGTGACTTGTGGCACTTGCCTTCTATGCCTCCGGCTCCTTCCAGGCATCAGCGGGGGACATATGCTCCATCTCGTAGCACGCTGCACATTGCTGCTTTCACCAGGTGACTAATGCACTATATGCATGCAGGATGGACTTCATAAAGTTCCCAATGACCAGGGAGACCCAAATGAGAGGGCTATAGGTTTTGGACAATTTTTTGGCTTCCCCAAGGTTCAGAGTACCATTGACTGTATGCACAACGCCCTGCGAGCATCTTTACGGAATCCAGAGGTTTTCCGAAACCGAAAGGAATTCCACTCCATGAACATACAGATCTTCTGCAGCCACAGTCAGCGCATCATGACAGTCAATGCCCAATATCCAGGGAGCATCCATGATACTTTCATCTTGTGTGAGAGCAGTGTCTCACACATGTTCCAGCATCAACCACAAGGCCAGAGCTGGCTGCTTGGGGACAAAGGTCACGGCCTCACCACCTGGCTCATGATCCCACTCCGGAACCTTCGGACAGAAGCCGAACATCACTATAATGAGAGCCATGCAGCCACACACAACATCATCAAACAGACAATTAGAGTGCTCAAGCAGCGCTTCCGATGCCTGGACCACTCTGGAGGCTGCCTACAATACTCCCCTCAGCAGGTCTCTGAGTTCATTGTGGTGTGCTGCATGCTACACAACTTAGCCATCATGAGGGAACAAGAATTGCCAATGGGGATTGCAGGACCACCTCAGGAGAAAGGGGGGGGGAAGACGAGGAAGAGGAGCCTGGGAGCCTGGCGAGGAACCCATGCCACCGCCACCATCATCACCACCAGCACAACCATAGGGGAGGCCTCGTGGAGATTTCGCCGTGGCAAAAGCCTTATGTCGGCAGCTCATAATTGAATGTTTTGCTTGAAGAGTGAACGGCACTTTTGAGCATTGCCTGGCCCCTCTATCCCACCATGTTGACTATTTCCCCTCTTATTCTGCAAATGAGACACTACACAGGAATGGTTAAGGTAAAGAAAATAATTTATTGAACATTAACTTTGTAACCTTCATTGTGAGACTTAAATAAAATAAAATAATGAGCTGCATCCAGCAGTGTGATAATTCAAGAACATTATCAGAATATAATCCAGCAGTGTGACATTGTAACATAATATATGATGCATCAAACATCAAGAACATAATCCAGCAGTATGATACTATAACATCAATTCCTGCCCCACTATTTTTTCCCACTATCTTTTGCCCCCCTTCCCTTCATCCCCCTCCCTTGCCTGCTGCTCCTAATCAAAATGGCACCAAGGCATGCAGTAAGGCTGCCAGAGCGCTGCTGTTTTGGAGGGAAAGACAATGGAGATGCTGACTGGGGACACACTGGACCAGCTCGTGGTGTGGAAGGCTCAGCTTCTGACTGGCGAGCCTTTTCATCAGCGTTGCCAGTCACTGGTGGTTTGATGACAACTGTCACCGTTGCTTGGTTGGCGACTGAGTGAGGGGAGACAGAATGCTGTCATCCGGAGGAATGACACCACCTCCTATATCCCTGGAGCCACTTAGTCGTCGTCGAGGAAGGGCCCTAGCAACCGGAGCACGATGTAAAACACCTTGCTGGCCTGCTTTCGGACCGTCACTTCCCTGTGTGACTGTAGGAACACAGAAAGTATGGAGGAAGACATGGATTGCATCACCTACCCAAGCTGAAGCAGAGCTTGTGCCTGTGCTGCGCCATATTCTGCAAGGGTTTGCACCACACTCTCCGGGACCCCACTGTCACTGCTGGAGGCCACCAGCCTTGTGTTGACATTGATGGCCTCGCTGGTATCATGGCTCGCACTGACAATCTGCGACCCTACCTCCGTAATTGTCGCTTTCAGACTGTCAATGCTCATCGGAATCCTTCCCAAAACATCAAGGAGATGACAGCTGATTTGGATGCTCTCCCTGGACATTTCCATCATGTCCAGTTCCATGTCTGCCTGCCTGTCAGCAGACCGACTTTGCCGAATCATCCTCTGGAGTGATGGCTTGTGGGATTCAACCCCAGCACTGTGTTGCTGCACGCCATTGGTCCCAGGAGCCTCTGATTCCTCGAACCTCGAGAACGTCACGTCGTCCTCAGAGAAGCTGAGTGTCGATGGTGGCTCATCTGTATTCTCCTCTTCCTCCTCCTCCAGACGATGGCCTGACGTGGAGGGCTCCCTTGAGGGATGCTGCACCTGTGGTTGGTCATCTGGAAGTAGAAAGCAACAGATGAGTGGTTAGCAGCAGGGAAGGGGGCAGGGTGACATGACGAAGGTCGCATAGCACAGGCTCATTTGAAGGACCGCTGCAACTCCATTATATCTAGGCCAGAGACACTACATCACATTGTCCCAACTCTAGTCCAGAGGCAGTGCATGACATTGCCCCAACCCTAGTCCATAGACACTGCAGAACATTGCCCCAACCCTAGTCCAGAGAAACCGCAGGACATTGCCCCAACCCTAGTCCACAGACACTGCAGGACATTGTCCCAATCCTAGTCCATAGACACCGCAGGACATTGCCCCAACCCTAGTCCAGAGACACCGCAGGACATTGCCCCAACCTTAGTACAGAGACACTACATGAAATTGCCCCAACGCCTGTCCACAACACTGCAGGACATTGCCCCAACCCTAGTGCAGAGACACTACATGACATTGTCCCAACCCTAGTCCACAGACAACGCAGGACATTGCCCCAACCCAGGTCCACAGACACTGCAGGACATTGACCCAACCCTAGTCCACAGATACTGCAGGACATTGCCCCAACCCTAGTCCACAGACACTGCAGGACATTGCCCCAACCCTAGTCCACAGGCACGGCAGGACATTGCCCCAACCCTAGTCCACAGACACTGCAGGACATTGCCCCAACCCTAGTCCATAGACACTGCAGGACATTGCCCCAACCCTAGTCCATAGACACTGCAGGACATTGCCCCAACCCTAGTCCACAGACACTGCAGGACATTGCCCCAACCCTAGTCCATAGACAATGCAGGACATTGCCCCAACCCTAGTCCACAGACACTGCAGGACATTGCCCCAATCCTAGTCCAGAGACACTGCAGGACATTGTCCCAACCCTAGTCCACAGATACTGCAGGACATTGCCCCAACTCTAGTCCACAGACACTGCAGGACATTGTCCCAACCCTAGTCCACAGATACTGCAGGACATTGCCCCAACCCTAGTCCATAGACACTGCAGGATATTGCCCCAACCCTAGTCCATAGACACTGCAGGACATTGCCCCAATCCTAGTCCACAGACACTGCAGGACATTGCCCCAACCCTAGTCCAGAGGCACTGCAGGACATTGCCCCAACCCTAGTCCACAGACACTGCAGGACATTGCCCCAACCCTAGTCCCGAGGCACTGCTGGACATTGCCCCAACCCTAGTCCAGAGGCACTGCAGGACATTGCCCCAACCCTAGTCCATAGACACTGCAGGACATTGCCCCAACCCTAGTCCACAGACACTGCATTTCATTGCCCCACCCTAGTCCAGAGACATGACATCACATTGCCCCAACCCTAGTCCGGAGTCACTGCAGGACATTACCCCAACCCTAGTCCACAGACACTGCAGGACATTGCCCCAACCCTAGTCCACAGACACTGCATTTCATTGCCCCACCCTAGTCCAGAGACATGACATAACATTGCCCCAACCCTAGTCCACATACACCGTAGGACATTGCCCCAACCCTAGTCCATAGACACTTCAGGACATTGCTCCAACCCGAGTCCATAGACACTGCAGGACATTGCCTCAACCCAGCCCAGGGAGTGTGCAGGACTTACCCTCAGTATCCAAACAGGGGTCAGTGCTCCCAGTGATAGCTGCCCGACCTGAGCCACCGATGATGCCTACCACTATCTCCTCAATGTCAGTGAGTGGCAGGATCTGATGCGGACCACTGCCTGTCCACACCTGTTAACGGCGATTATGAAACTTCTTTGCCTGCAAAGATGAAATAGGAATGGTTACAAGAGGGTTCATCTGCTCTTGTGGCACAGATAGCCCCCAAAGCACTTATACCATACTGTCTGAATGTAATAGAATCTCTGTTTAATGGCCTTGGAAGTTGCACGTGGTTCATCAGGTGGACGTCGAAGTGGGGAGCCAAAAGTATGAGATCTCAGAAAGCAATCTTAATAATGTATAAAGATCATTCATGGCAAATTGGGTGCTGAACTAAGCCTACCTATGTGTATGCATTTTAGGAGACAACTCACAAAGTGCTGAGAGGCACCAACAGCATGAGAACACATAGTGTGTCAGACTTATCCTTCAAGTAATGAAGGAGTGCATGAATTAAAATAGTACTCACTCTGACGGCCCTGGTGAGATCGTTAAATTTCTTTTGGCACTGAATGCAAGTACTCATCATAATGTCCGAGGCAGAGACCTCCTCAGCGATGTTTCTCCAAATTCTCTTGAATATGTAGGGCAGTGGTCTCGAACCACCCCGAAGATGCAACTCCTGCCATCTTCTTTTCACAGCCCCCACTAAAGCTTCATTAACCTCGTGGCTGAAGTGCCTGGCAAGCTGTTTGCAATCGTCCTCCTCCATCATTAAATTCAAAATCAGAAATGGCTGATTCTGCCCTGAATGTACTGCGCATGTGCGTGCAGGATGTGGCCGCGCCCTGCATTAGCGTTTGCGATAGAAGACCAGAAGGTGGAAGTGCGGGGAAAAATAAGCGCATGCGCAAAACGGCAGAATGAGTCAACGCCGGAACTTTCGGCTCCGGCGCACAGAGTCTGTGGTGCAACGCCAGAGTTAAGGCTAACGCACCTCGTAAACTTTCATTCGGCGAAAGTTCCTCGCTCTGGAGTAACGTTATTCCGGCATTAAATGTTTCACTCCGCCGCGAATTGCGCCCAGAAACAGTCGAAAACGCAAAAAGCCAAAAACCCAGCCCAATGTCTAATCGACTTTGCTATCCAGTTCTCTTTCATTCTATGTTCTTAAGCGCAATGGTCAGGGATTTCATCAGTATTTTTGGAGATGCTTATATGCAAACTTATAGATTTATAAGCTAATCTTTAGATTGATCTGAGTGAACCATTTTGTTCTGATCCCAGAAGGATATTTCAGTATCCAATCCAAAACCTGAACTGAAGCTGGAACCAGGTAAGATTTAAACACTCCTCCCTTCAATTTCGGAACATAGGAACATAGGAACAGGAGTAGGCCATTCAGCCCCACAAGCCTGTTCTGCCATTCGATGAGATCATGGCTGATCTGTGACCTAACTCCATATAGCCACCTTTGGCTCATATCCCTTAATAACTTTGGTTAACAAAAAGATATCAATCTCTGACTTAAAATTAACAATTGAGTTAGCATTAATTGCCATTTGCGGAAGAGAGTTCCAAACTTCTACCACCCTTTGTGTGTAGAAGTGTTTCCTAATTTCACTCCTGAAAGGTCTGGCTTTAATATTTAGACTATGTCCCCTAGTCCTAGAATCCCCAACCAGCAGAAATAGTTTCTCTCTATCTACCCTTAATATCCTGAAAACTTCAATCAGATCATCTCTTAACCTTCTAAATTCTAGGCAATTCAACCATAATTTGTGTCATCTCTCCTCGTAACTTAACCATCGACATCCAGGTATCATTCTGGTAAACCTACGCTGCACTCCCTCCAAGGCCAATATATCCTTCCTAAGGTGTGGTGCCCAGCTGCAGCATAACTTCTACCCCCTTGTACTCTAGTCCTCTTGATATAAAGTCACCCTATCCTTAATTATGTACGTGCATTATTGGTTGCCATTAATATTATTGAGCCAGTAAGCAGACTTTCAGCTGAACAACAAAAATGAATTAATTTCAGCATGTTGAATACTTCATTTGTGTGTCGATATATCAATACAGTACATTAATATCAGTTTGGAATCTAACCGGTATGCAGGTGTGACTATTTATTACTTACTAACTGTTGCTGCCTGCCTCCGAGGGTACTTGTTACAAGCAGGCTTTTGTGTGAAGCATGAGGCATTTCCTTAATTGCGGAGAATTCATAAATTGTTAACCATGTACAACTTCAATCTACAAGATGATAAGCCATAATCTGCTGTCAAAATAACGGGGAGGCTAATGCCATTCAGGCAAGGGGCAGATGCGTGGTTAAACTCAAATATCTAAAAGTTGCTGTCCGAGTTCTGGAGCTCTGCCGTTAGCTTCGCAGAAATCGCTGTCTGCCTCACCACTGAAATGCATTGAATGGTGTGTAGTTGCTGCAGACAGGGGCGGATTAACCATGGGATGGATGGGGCTGCAGCCCCAGGCTGACCAAAGAACATAGGCCCACCAAATAAATGTAGGAAAAAAATATAAGGCCTCCTAAATAGGCTGAGAGATGTATAGGAATCTAGTATTGCAATGTTACCAGAACCAGAATATATACCTACTTGATACAGAATATATGCTTTCATTGTTGAATATACTGGCCTATGTTTTCATACTCAGAATCAGAATCATATACGTAATGTAATGAACATGAACAAACATAACTATAGGCCCATTTGGATCAGTTTGCCCCAGGCCCATCAGGCCCTTAATCCGGCCCTGGCTGCAGATGCGAACTAAACTCGTCACAGAAAGTTAAGACTTGTCATTTCAAGTTTAAGTATCATTTTAGCATTGTGATAAGTGTTAATTTCTGTCAGCTCACCTCTCTGGCACTGCAAATTAATCGTTACAAGTATGGAGTCTCATTCCTTCAGGTTTTAATTGTTGTTGGAGATTTTTAAAATGTAAAATTTTAATTTTTTTTATTTTTCCTTTCTGAGTATTTTTTTTCTCTCTCTCTTAATTTAGTCTTTCTTTCCCTCCTCATATTTCTCGTTCTGTACCTGGTTTGATATTGAATTCGCCCACTCTAATTTACACTCCCTTCTCAGCCCTTGAGTTGTTTAGTTCACATTCCTTCAATCTGATTGGTTAAGGAGATAGGCGGTTGTTGACCTGTTCACTCAGGTCCCAGATGTCCTATTTCCCTTGCTGCAATGTTATCACAATTAAAAAAACATGCAAGGACATGTCTAACTAACGGCAGGCACTGTTAGTTATACCCGGCTGCAGCAGATTATGGCCTGATATCTTTGTGTGATAAAATAACTTTTTAGTGACAAGAATCATCAAATCCATATCATGGGGCATATGAGGGGCCTTAGGTAGATGTTAAAAAAGAAAGAAAGACTTACATTTATATAGTGTCTTTCACGACCACCGGACATCTCAAAGTGCTTTACAGCCAATGAAGTACAATGAAGTACAATGTAGTCACTGTTGTAATGTAGAAAACGCGGCAGCCAATTTGTGTACAGCAAGCTCCCACAAACAGCAATGTGATAATGACCAGATAATCTGTTATTGTTATGTTGATTGGGGGAGAAATATTGGCCATAAATATTGATAACTCTCCTGCTATTCTTCAAAATAGTGCCATGGGATCTTTTATGTCTACCTCAGAGAGCAGATGGAACCTCGGTTTAACGTCTCATCCAAAAGACGGCACCTCCGAAAGTGCAGCACTCCCTCAGCCCTGCACTGGAGTGTCGGCCTGGATTTATGTGCTCAAGTCCCTAGTGTGGGACTTGAACCCACAACCTTCTGACTCAGAGGCACACAATCCATGGTTAAAGCAATTGAAATTGTCTCATACTAAATCTATCCACTTCCTTCTTGTGGTAGACAAGCTGGAACTTAAATAAGTTAATGACTGTGCAATGGGTGAAGGATGCCCCACCAGATGGTTCCGCTGGCTGATGGCAGAGTTCAATGCTGCTTTAGTTACCTGAGGAATATTTTTCCCTTTTGTCTGCTTCGTGTTGGCTTTTTGTGTAAATACTGCAAAGGACATCTGAACTCTATAACTAAGGAGCACAGAGCAACCTACAGGGCCAGAGGCAGGTCTAGCTACCTGTGGCAGGGATACCCAAAGACACATTTCCAATGAGAAGTGACTCACAGGGAGTAACATCATCTGGCAAAGGGAGAGAATTGGTTGCTGTCACTGCCAGCCTGTCTCACATGTAGACCAATCCAAATCTTGTCCCTGGCGGACACTCTCTCCAAAAAATGTGTTTTAGACATCAAAAATGGAAGCCTGGCGGTAGCCCATTTCCAGGCCCTAAAATCGTATCACGAGCTATAACAAAGCTCCTGGTTAACACCATTGGGACAATTGAGACCTTAATATATTTTGTTCTGAATTGTTTTCACAGATGTTGGAGCCTGTCATTCACTTTTGGAAACAATTTGAGAGCAGGTTATTATAAGTTATTATAAGAATATAATCAGATCAACTGTAAAACTCGACACAGGAGAAGCACAAAATCCTAGTTTGATGTATTATTATTTTTTCTATTGTGAATTAAAAGCGGCAATTCCCTAGTTACCCTTTTCTATTAGATTAATGCCAGACTATGTTTTCAGCTATCAGTTAAGTTTAGCCTGATGGATATATTTCTAATAGTGAAAAATTCCTTCATAGGTTTCAGCAGCCAGTTTCTCTCTCTATAAATTATATTGTAATGAATTGTAGAATTATATCACCTGTCAGCATTTCATCTCAATAATATTTTGTTTAAAATGTATTTAAATCTTGTTGCAATCATCTATTTACTAATAGTGCAACCACTGTAGTGTCTGCGAATTCCAAAGTTATGAAATTGAACTGAAATTGAATATTAATGAACGAGGAAATTAACATAAGAACATAAGAAATAGGAGCAGGAGTAGTCAATTTGGCCCTTCGAGCCAGCTCTGCCATGCAACAAGATCATGGATGGTCTTCGACAATTCCACCTTCTCGTGCTATCCCCACATCCATCGATTCCCTTAGTTCCCAAAAATCTATCGACCTCTGCCTTGAATATACTCAACGACTGAGCATCCACAGCTCTTTGGGGTAGAGAATGCTAAAATTTCACAACCCTTTGAGTGAAAAAATTTCTCCTCATCTCAGCCCTAAATGGCCGATCCCTTATTCTGAGACTGTGACCCCCCTGTTCGAGACTCCTCAGCCAAGGGAAACACTTTCTGAGCATTAACCCTGTCAAGCCCCTTAAGAATTGTATATGTTTCAATTAGATCACCTCTCATTCTTCTAAATTCTAGGGAATATAGGCCTAGTCTACTCAATCTCTCCTCATATGACAATCCCCTCATTCCAGGAAACAGTCTAGTGAACCTTCGTTGCACTCCCTCTAAGGCAAGTATGTCTTTCCTTAGATAAGGGGAACAGAACTGTATGCAGTACTCCAGCTGTGGCCTCAATAATGCCCTGTATAATTGGCTGGGGCCATTGGAGGGAGCAGCGTGCGACAGCCCGGCCCGGAAATCGGCACGTTTCTGGCCTGCAAGACAATCAGCAGGCCGGTGCCATTGGAGGGAGCAGCAGCGTGTGGGAACAAACCACTGCAGGGAGCAGCGCGTGCTGCTGCAGGAGGGCGACAGCTACGAAGCCAGGTCGCTGATTGCAGTGCGGGCAGGCACAGCAGGAGGGGCGAAGGAGCATAGAAACATAGAAACATAGAAAATAGGTGCAGGAGTAGGCCATTCGGACCTTCGAGCCTGCACCACCATTTGATAAGATCATGGCTGATCATTCCCTCAGTACCCCTTTCCTGTTTTCTCTCCATACCCCTTGATCCCCTTAGCCGTAAGGGCCATATCTAACTCCCTCTTGAATATATCCAATGAACTGGCATCAACAACTCTCTGTGGTAGGGAATTCCACAGGTTAACAACTCTCTGAGTGAAGAAGTTTCTCCTCATCTCAGTCCTAAATGGCCTACCCCTTATCCTAAGACTGTGTCCCATGGTTCTGGACTTACCCAACATCGGGAACAATCTACCCGTACCTAACCTGTCCTGTCCCATCAGAATCTTGTATGTTTCTATGAGATCCCCTCTCATCCTTCTAAACTCCAATGCATAAAGGCCCAGTTGATCCAGTCTCTCCTCATATGTCAGTCCAGCTATCCTGGGAATCAGTCTGGTGAACCTTCGCTGCACTCCCTCAACAGCAACAAGAGTCCGTAGAGGGAAGTGACTGGAGCCCAGGAGAGGTGTGAATCTGGGGCCCAGAAGAGGTGAGGGCCCAGGGGCAGCATGGGCCAGCCCACATTGCAATATGTGAGCGCGCTCGGTCTGTGCAGCCGAGCTGGTCTCCAGTTAGTCTTGGGTAATCCTTGCCACTGGACCAAGACCTAACTCTGTCAAGCCCGTGTGGTGGCTGGTGTGCAACGGCCACCACATGTTAAAAAAAATCCAAGCACAGGCATCTTCCACCCTTCAAGATGTAGTTTGGGATCTGGAATATTAGGTCCTTCATTGAAACATCTGTGAACTCATCCCTTTTTGGCATGGAAGCAAGTCATCCTCGCCTCGAGGGACTGCCTATGATGATGATGGTATAATAGAAACATAGAAACATAGAAAATAGGTGCAGGAGTAAGCCATTCGGCCCTTCGAACCTGCACCACCATTCAATAAGATCATGGCTGATCATTCACCTCAGTACCCTTTTCCTGCTTTCTCTCCATACCCCTTGATCCCTTTAGCCATAAGGGCCATATCTAACTCCCTCTTGAATATGTCTAATGAATTGGCATCAACAACTCTCTGCGGCAGGGAATTCCACAGGTTAACAACTCTCTGAGTGAAGAAGTTTCTCCTCATCTCAGTCCTAAATGGCCTACCCCTTATCCTAAGACTGTGTCCCATGGTTCTAGACTTACCCAACATCGGGAACAATCTACCTGTACCTAACCTGTCCTGTCCCGTCAGAATCTTATACGTTTCTATGAGATCCCCTCTCATCCTTCTAAACTCCAGTGTGTAAAGGCCCAGTTGATCCAGTCTCTTCTCATATGTCAGTCCAGCCATCCCTGGAATCAGTCTGGTGAATCTTCGCTGCACTCCCTCAATAGCAAGAACATCTTTCCTCAGATTAGGAGGCCAAAACTGAACACAATATTCCAGGTGAGGCCTCACCAAGGCCCTGTACAATTGCAGTAAGACCTCCCTGCTCCTATACTCAAATCCCCTAGCTATGAAGGCCAACATGCCATTTGCCTTCTTCACCGCCTGCTGTACCTGCATGCCAACTTTCAATGATTTGATGAACCATGATACCCAGGTCTCGTTGCACCTCCCCTTTTCCTAATCTGCCATCATTCAGATAATAATTGTGGTAAGACTTCTTTACTCTTGTACTCTAATTCCTTTGTAAGAAAAGCTAACATACCATTTGCTTTCCTAATTGCTTGCAGTATCTGCATGTTATCTTTCTATGATTCATGTACAAGGACACTTTAGTCCCTCTGAATGCAAACATTTCCCAGTCTCCAGTTGATTGCGGAGAAGGTTGGTGTTGGTGCTGCTGGTGTGTCTGGTGCTGCTGGTGTTGGGGATGATCATGGTGGGATTCTGAGGACCAAGGTGAGAGAGTATAAAGTGCACTGTTGCTGATGGAATAGATCGCAGATGAAGTAGAGATGACAGAAGCAATCTGTCAATGGTGGGAGAGGTAATGCGGTCAGGCTGGATGGAGACTTGTGTGAAAATTTGCAGCATTCTGAATCTGTGATGGAAATGCAGTTTAGAGAAGCTAGTGGTTAAGGGGACATTTCTCAATCAGCTGGGAGCTTTGACCTGACATTTGAAGCTGTCAACTCATCAGCTGAATCAGTGGCAAGTGACCTCCCGCCTCAGCTTCACAGACGAGGTCTAGGAAACTGGTGGGCAACCTGTCAAATTCAAAAAGCTGGGAAAAAAGCATTGTTAAGTGACTGTAAACAAGCCACTAATGATTTTAATTGCCTCCCCCGCCACTGCGTGTCAGGTCTGCTCAGCGCTGACATTTGCTAAAGGCACGTGGTGGCAGGTTAACAGCGGGGTCCCAACCTGCTGTCAAAAAAATATACCTTCCCACCCGACCCACCACCGAACGTGCCACCTGACCCCCCGGAAAAATCCTTGCATCGTGTCTGTGCTGGACGAAAAAGAGCTATCCAGTCTAATCCCACTTTCCAGTTCTTGGTCCGTAACCTTGCAGGTTACGGCGCTTTGACCAGAACTGCATGCAGTACTCTAGCTGTGGCCTAATTAGTGTATTGTACAGTTCAAGCATAACCTCCCTGCTTTTATTTTCTATGCCTCAGCTAATAAAGGAAAGTATCCTGTATGCCCTCTTAACCACCTTAACAACCTGTCCTGCTACCTTCAGGAATCTGTGGACATGCACTCCAAGATCCCTTTGTTCCTCTACATTTCTCAGTCCCCTATCATTTATTGTGTATTCCCTTGCCTTGTTAGCCTTTCCCAAATGCATTACCTCACACTTCTCTGGATTGAATTCCATTTGCCACTTTTCTGCCCACCTGACCAGTCCACTGAGAAATATGTTATGTTTTATTGAAACAACACATTATATATTTATTGATCAATCAGCCTTAATGTTATGTAGATGTCTCTAATGATTATTATTAAATTGTACTACAGTGTTATTTATTAAAATGTTAGATCAATGGGCTCTCTATCTGTTGGACTGCTTGCTTTTATCCATTTCTTTCTGTACTAATGTTTTTGGGAATTCAAGATTGTCAGCTGAAAGAACAGCAGCTGATGAACCTGGCAGCCATTAGCTGTAAGTTTGGGGCAGACATCAGGAGTATTTCTTTATGCTAGATTTGCACAACAGCTGAAAGGGCTTGCCTAGGAGAATGATTAAGACTGGGACTGGACTCATTTTAAAAACAAAATTGGATGCTGTAGCTGGAAAGATGATAGGGCTGGTAATTTGGAAGGATGAGATAAACGAGGTGAAGGTTTTCTTCATTCATGAATATCTCATGATCTTGTGAAGTTGCGCAATCTTGGGGCTGAAAATTCAGTTAGAAGGTGATAACAGTCACAAGGCGGGAGTTCCTGCGCCAGACGCAGAAGTCCCACCCCGCGAGCTACATGGGGCTTATCGCCCCCGAGAGGAAGTGAAGTGCAAAATCGCACGGTTCACTTCTTCTCAGGGGCGGGATCGTGGCGCAAAGCCACGCAAATTTTCCAGTGCTATGCGGAGGGACGCGTAGCGGTGGTGGAAAGAGAAGGCCCACTGGGGGCGGTAACGAGAGGCGCAAATGACCCGAACTTTTCCCCCTTAGAGTCTACAACCGTCTGCCAAGCAATGTATTGACAGGCTTGGTGGAAGATGCCTGTAACCAAATATTTTGTGCAGAAAGTTCCCTTCTGTTGATATGAATGTGAAGCCGAGCGCTCCGGAATGCTCAGTTTTAATGTAAATTCATCACATTGTCACGCAAAGGCTTTCCACACAAAGCAATTAGACCTAAGCTTTCTGCCCCTCCCAGTAGTTTCCCAGTGGATCTGGTTTTGAGAGGACCGGGAAATTGATTGGTGACAAGCTCTGCTCCATCACCATCTCCTCCCCATTATCTGGAGGAACAAGTGAATTACATAAAATGTGCCCGTTAACATTGGCTGGGCAAAGGCAAAGCATATTTCAATGAGTGCACTACAGTCTCCACTGTATTTTCTTGCTCTTTGCCCTGTGCAAACTTTGATACATTGGCCACCTATTCGGACTTGGCATCCAGTGTTTAATGACCAGAGGAGAGTGCCTCAGAGGTTTTATTTAGCAGAGGGATCTGTCAATTGCTCTTAGAAGATGGTTGTGCATGGAGCCCAGAAGGATGTTGCAAAAATCTTTCAAAAAAATGTTTAGAAATGTTCAGGCAGTTTGGAGGCTAGCTGCTTCCTCCCGCTGGGGCAGGGAATTTTACAGCCTGAATTTGTGTAATTCCCCGGCAGGGGCCAGGGTGTCTGGCTCCAGTATGCTAATGGCCCCCCAAGGCCGGAAAATTGGCCAGAGTGCATCTCTGTGAAAGTTGTGCTTGACTGAAGATGCACCTCAAATGGAAAAAATTTAGGCTTTAGCCTCAGCAGCAGTATTGCAGCATTATACACAGGGGCCGAAATTGATCAACTCACCGCTCATTGCTGCTGACATTCCTCTGCAAGATGCACCCAGTGCCACTTTCAAAGTGGGGATGCAGTGGGAGTGCCGCCAGCAACCGTCCACTGACGTCAGCGGACGGCCAAGTGGTTCGACTGAGCTCCCGCCCGCCGAGCTCCCAAATTCATGCGGGTGGGAGTCGACGGGAGTCGGCACCAGAACGGGGGTGGACCACTAGCTGGAGGCTGGTCTGCCCCGCGGTACGTCTGAAGATCCTGAATAAAACGTTAGTGAACATTTTATATATTTTTTTCCACAGCGACTTACCTGGATGGGGTCCCCTGAAGGTCTTCCGATAGTTTTTTAAATTTCCCCTGATGATTTTTTTTTTCAGCTGTTCAAACCTCCACGGGCCCGACTCCATCCTCGGCGGCACTTGTGCGGCAAGTGCCTCTGCCGCCGCGAATGAGACCTCCCTCCCGCTGCCACCCAGATTGGCGGCGTACGTCGTCTATTTGCCACCCATTGATCTTCGAAGGACCTCGGCGATGAATATCCCGCCCAAAGTATCGTCCGGTACCTCAGCGGCCATCGGTGGCACTTTGTGCGGCCCTTGGGCGTGCAGATGCCTTGACCAAATTCAGCCCCATAGAAACATGGGACCACTTTCCGGGATGGGCAATAAATGCTGGCCTTGCCACCGACGCCCACATCCCAGGAGTGAATATAAAAAAACCTATCAAACACTGTGACAGGATATCTCTCTCTCCCTAATACTTTGGCAAGCTGGCCGTTCTGAACAGCTGCAGAGATAACAAGAAAAAGTTGCAACTGTTAGAAAAATGACATATAAATAAAGGTAGAAACTGTTCCAAAATACACAAAGGTCCATGAGGATCTATAAAGAGAAAAGATAAATTAAGATGTAGATCCTGTGACAAAAAAAGAACCATTTTTGTTTCTGATTGGCTTTATTTACTGGATTCTTTTTTTCTGCTCAACAGGATTAAAATGAACTCTGCCCAAAAAATTGCTCCAACAGTATAACCGGCAAGTTACGCAAATATTTGTGTCAATTTTTACACCGACGTAAAACAAGCAGAAATTAGTTTACGCAGTTGGGACCTGAGTGGAACTTACGTCATACTCGTTCTTTCCTGAATGAAAATGAATGTTTGAAGCAATCAAATCATTCTTTATGCACATTAGGCACAGCATGTTTAACCGTGGAACCTTTTCAATTTTTAATGTAACTCATTCTGATTCCATAAAATTACATTCAACTATGGAGAAAATACAATTTAGGTCTCATTGAGGAGAAATTCTTCAACATTTCTTTTTAAAAAATCATCATAAAACACTGGAAATAATTATGGGTCCTACTATGCCTATGTTTATGGCACAAATTTACACCCATTCATTCATTCATAGGCAGTCCCTCGAAATCAAGGAAGACTTGCTTCCACGTGGGTGGGGGGTCTGGTTTGCCGCACGCTCCTTCCGCTGCCTGCGCTTGATTTCTGCATGCTCTTGGCAATAAGACTCGAGGTGCTCAACACCCTCCCAGATGCTCTTCCTCCACTTAGGGTGGTCTTGGGCCAGTGATTCCCAGGTGCCGGTGGGGATGTTGCACTTTATCAAGGAGGCTTTGAGTCTGTCCTGGAAATGTTTCCTCTGCCCACCTGGGGCTCGCCTGCCGTGTGGGAGTTCCGAGTAGAACGTTTGCTTTGGGAGTCTCGTGTCGGGCATGCGGATGATATGGCCCGCCAAATGGAGCTGGTTGAGTGTAATCAGTGCTTCGACATTGGGTATGTTGGCCTGATCGAGAACACTGACGTTGGTGCGTCTATCCTCCCAGTAACTCGTGTTCTCTGGTCTTTTGTATGGAGGGAGGTGCGAAACTATGTCAATGAGTGATGGAGAGTTTCGGTAGAGGTTTCACTGAATCGGCACACAGCTCAAGGAGTTTGGGACAAAGCGCAAAAATAGGCGTAAGTGATTTGTGCCCGAATTTCTTCCGATCTTTTGTGTTGAAAATCAACCCAGGTTGTCGGGAAATTTCAGGCTTAGGTTCCCTTACAGGATTGATTTACTCTGGCTGATATGCAAGTTAGGACAGGACGTTGATGAAGCAAAGATCAGGAATGCCTTGATATGTGGGTGGCGATTACTGCCATCATCCTTAGATGGGGACCTGCCTTAACAGCCATTGAAAGAGTTTAGGGACAGATTAATCTGTTTTCGAGAGGAGGGAGAGTCCAGCTATTCAATTCAAATACAAGCATCTTTTGTATCATTTAAATTATATACTTGATTGGCAGCTGTATTTGCATGGGCGAGCATCATTTTGAATCCAGTGAATAGTTGATTATCTAATGTAGTGATGAGAAATATAAGTTTGAATTCCACATTCTGAAGCTAAAAATGATAGGGCAGGCTGGAGACTCCGTGGTAGTAAGCGAGGTAAGAATGAAAGAGATCCGACTTCAAGGTTCAGCTTTATACTGAATGTTAGCACAGGAGAAGCATCTTTATTGTTTTTTGATATTCCAAGGAGAACAATAAAGTTTGTAAATCTATCGTTTGTATTTATTATTTACCTTTTTAAATGATCACTAAATCTATCAGGAGTTTATAGTCTAAGGCACAATCTGATAGAATAGTTATTCTTGAGTCCTGGCCAATATTTATCCCTCAGCCAACGTCATTAAAAATCAGATTATCTGGTCATTATAATATTGCTGTTTGTGGCACATTGCTGTGCACAAATTGATTGACGTATTTCCTATATTTACAAAAGTGACTACACTTCAAAAGTATTTCATTGGCTGTAAAGTGCTTTAGGATATATTGAGGTATGAAAGATGTGATATAAATGCTAGTCTTTCCTTCTTTCTCTGTCTTCTTAAATGAAGGCGATCATGCGATTCGTCCAGTCAGTTAACGTACAGTGACGAGGGTTCTCTGATCTCTGGGGCTCACTACATTCACCTAGATATTGGGCGAATAATGCAGGGAATGTGAAGTCCACTTTCAGGAGTGGTCTGTGACCATGTTCACCCGGAATGTATCAATCGCAGCAACTCAAAAAATGTAACAGAACCTTCATCAGAACTCAAGTTCTCAGAACTACTTAGAAGTTCACGTGAAAGGTCTATACACAAAATGCCAACATGCCTTCCTTTTATCCTTTTGAATACTGTTAGATTACAAAATTCTCAACCTTATTTTCAAATCCCTCCATCGCCTCGCCCCTCCCTATCTCTGTAATCTCCTCCAGCCCCACAACCCCCCAAGATGTCTGTGCTCCTCTAATTCTGCCCTCTTGAGCATGCCTGATTATAATCGCTCAACCATTGGTGGCTACGCCTTCAGTTGCCTAGGCCCTAAGCTCTGGAACTCCCTGCCCAAACCTCTCCATCTCTCTTTCCTCCTTCAAGATGCCCCTTAAAACCTACTTCATTAACCAAGCTTTTGGTCACCTGCCCTAATTTCTCCTTATGTGGCTTGTTGTCAAATTTTTTTGTCTCATAATACTCCTGTGATGCATCTTGGGCCGTTTCGCTATGTTAAAGGCGCTATATAAATACAAGTTGTTGTTGTTGTTGTTGTACATTTTCAACATTTTCTATTGTAATTTCTCCTTTAACTGTATTGATTGAACTCTCCACAAGGAAACTAAGAATTTGAGGATTGGGTACACATGAAAGTCAGTGGAGGGGAGCCAAAAGGTGTATAGTTAGGGGCAAAAGGATAATAGAACAGCAGATTGCAGATATTAGCAAGAGAGCTCCAAATCTTTTTTAAGCCCTGTACGAAGAAGATGGAGTATTACAGGCCATAAGGGTCTTTTAAGTTGGATAGAAATATTACACAGGATCAGGAGATGTCAAATGTGCCAAATTAATTTTTCACATCATTCCTTACGGATGAAGATTTACAGACATTCCAGAGCCAACCATTTTGGCACAGGGCACTGGAACATTCATAGAAGTAATAAAATGCGGGTTATTAAGAAACCCTCCAAAATTAACCCTTGGACTGCTGGCTGATCGACTGAAATCCATTCTCCTGAACAGCTTTTCTTTTAAGTTTTAGTTTGCACATTGCAACATTAAAGAAGTCCTAATATTACAATTATAAAGCTATTTAGATGTTAGAATTAGCATTATTATTGCAATATTATCCCATTACAACTAAAATAAACAATAAAATAATATTTTAAGTACAATTATTCAAAATGTAAACTCTCTCCCCTTCTCCATGCTTTATTCCTAATCTCATTGTTCTATATCTATGATTTTTAAATGACTTTAGCTTTCTAATGTCTTCTATTCCACAATATTTAGCTTAAACATGAATGCATGTAAAGACATTTACCTCTGTGCCTTCTTCTGCATTCCAGGCTCCATTTTGGAGAAAGGAACCAAGCTGAAGAAATTGCCCCTTGATTGGTTGAACATTTAGCTGCAGAGGTTGTTTCCCAATCAATCAAGGCCAGTGAATATATATGCAAATCTGACTTTTTAGGACCAGATAATAAAGCAGTATTACTGGATGAGTTATCTTATCCATGGGACCATCAGCTCCGTTGCGCTCAGACCAAGATAATGGCCCCAAAGATCCTCAGGCCTGCTGTGCTGGCGTAAATACAGTGGAGCAATTGCCACTGACCTGCACTCCTGACCCTGCCAGGGTGTCAGTGGTCTGGGTGGGGGTCATCTAATTTACATATTTCTGACAGGCAACCACACCAACATGCGTGCATGCTCGAGGAATGCGGGAGGCAGAAGATGGATCACTGGCTGGTCATTGGTGGGGAGGAAAATCAGGCGTGGTATAAAACAGGCTGCCGATTTGGTATTAGCCATTTTGCGCTTTCGCCACAAAGACCAAATTCCCCCCGAATTGTGTGTAGCTTTGGGCACTCTAGCTTTTAAAGAACACTGACACCTTGAAGGCAGTTCAGAGAAAAGTAAAATGGACAGAATAGTAGAATAGTACAGCACAGAAGGAAGCCAGGAAATATATAGTGAAGACAAACTCAAAGTAATGGGCTTGTTTTTCATAGAATTATAGAATCGTTATAGCGCAGAAGGAGGCCATTCGGCCCGTTGAGCCCATACCGGCTCTCTGCAAGAGCACTTCAGCTAGTCCCACTCCCCCCGCCCTTTCCCCGTAGCCCTGCAATTTTTTCCCTTCAGGTACTTATCCAATTCCCTTTTGAAAGGCATGATTGAGTTTGCCTCCACCACCCTTTCAGGCAGTGCATTCCAGATCCTAATCACTCGCTTTTTCCTCATCTCACTTTTGGGTCTCTTGCCAATCACCTTAAATCTGAATCCTCTGGTTCATGACCGTTCCGCCAATGGGCACAGTTTCCCTCTATCTACTCTTTCTAGATCCCTCATGATTTTCAACATCTAACATCTCTATCAAATCTCCTCTCAACCGTCTCTGCTCTAAGAAGAACAACCCCAGCTTCTCCAGTCTATCCAGGTAACTGAATCCTTCATTATTGGAGAAAATAATGCTGAGACTGAATGTAATATAGTTCTATAAAATGATGAGAGGCATGGATAACAGGTAAATGGGTTAGTTAATCTAGTCTGAGAATATATGACCCTAACACTAACCCTAACCCTAACCCTAACCCTAACCCTAACCCAACAAAGTAGTGGTTATGTGCAATAAGCACCTAACAAAAGTAATTCATATTATGACAATTCATACTTAAGAACAGGATTTAATATGAAAAGAATAATACAGACATTAGTGTATGGAACACAGTGTTCATAGCCTATTGGAACCATGGGTGAGTCAACTGTGGAATAAAATTGGTCAGAGTTGCAAATGTGATCATCCTCTGACATTTCCGCCACCTTCAGCTTGATTCCACCACCAATCACATCTTCCCCTTTCCTCCCCTTTCAGCATCCCTCTGCGACACTGGTCCACTCCTCAATCATCCCCAGCACCCCCTCCCCTTCCCGTGCAAGTGCAGGAGATGCAACACCTGCCCTTTTACCTCCTCCCTTCCCACTGTCCAGGGCCCCAAACACTCCTTCCAGGTAAAACAATGATTTACTTGTACTTCTTCCAATTTATTATAATGTATTTGCTGCTCATGATGCGATCTCCTCTACATACTCTGTTTAGTCCGTAAGTGTGACCCCGAGCTTCCAGTCGCCTGTCACTTTAATTCTCCACTCCACTCCCACTCTGACTGCTCCGTCCTCGGTCTCCTATACTGTTCCAATGAAGCTCAATATAAGCTCAACGAACAGCACCTCATCTTTCAGTTAGGCACTTTACAGCCTTCTGGACTCAACATCGAGTTCAACAATTTCAAACCATAACCTCTGCCCCTATTTTTTCACATGGCAGCTGTTGATCATTTTGCCATTCCCATTTATACCTCTTCTAGACTCATCTTTATTTGTCCCAGTACCATCTCCTTTTGCTTTGTACTATCATACCTTTTATCATTTAATCACTCTTGCCTTCCACCCTGTCATGTATGTAACCACAATGTAACACCACTGTATTACGGTATACACTCAACCTAGATGCACACCTTGACCACAAGGGGTGAACTTGTGGGAGACACTCCTTACCTGATCACTCAGGTATAAAAAGGGAGGTCCCACGCAGGGTCACGATCTTTGGAGTCCTGTGAATAAAAAGTTCAGGTCACAGAGTGACTTGTCCCCAGAGGGTGCCTTGTCCCCAGAAGATGCCTTGTGTGGTTTCATACTGTAGAGTAAGAACTTTACATTGACGACGAGAAACAGGAATTCACGACCCACGAGAATGGCCACCGGTAGCACAGAGGAATGGTACTGTGTTGGGGAAGACTGGAACGATTTTGTCGAGAGGCTTCAGCAAAGCTTCGTTACGAAAGATTGGCTGGGGGATGCAGCGGCCGACAAGCGAAGGGCTCATCTTTTGACCAGCTGCGGACCAAAGACTTACGTGCTCATGAAGGACTAACTAGCACCCGAAAAGTCGGCGGACAAAACCTTTGAAGAACTTAGCAAATTGATCGGGGAGCACCTCAAACCAGCGAGTAGCATACATATGGCCCGACACAGATTCTACACCTACCGACATCATGACGGACAGAGCATACCGGACTTCGTAGTGGACCTCCAGCGTTTGGCCAGCCTCTGTAAGTTCACAGACGCTTGCAGGGGGGAGATGCTAAGGGAATTCTTTATCGAGAGCATCGGTCATGCGGGAATTTTACACAAATTAATTGAGATCAAGGATTTGACCTTGGAAGCGGCGGCGTTGATGGCTCAAACTTTCATGGCGGGGGAGGAAGAGATGAAAAAAATATACGCGCGCAATTCTGCCTCTAACGCGGCAATGGATCAGGGAGTCAACATCATTAATGCGACTCAGAGCCCTGCAGGCAGGCAGGGGCAGTCCGAAGCAATAGATCCCAGAGTAGGACTTCAACAGAGACAATGGCAGGCTGAACGGACATTCACGCCATCACAGTGGACAATGCAGCCCGGGATGGGGCCATTGACACCCACTAATAGGGTACTTAAGAGCAGTCAAAGGAACAGTCAGCACAGAATGCCTGGCCACAGTCCTTTTGTTCCCAACAATGGAAATTTTAACTCATGCTGGAGGTGTGGGGGAAAACACTCAGCTAGATCGTGCAGATTTCAACAGTTTGTCTGCAGGAACTGCAATCTCAGTGGCCACTTAGCTCGAATGTGCTGGATGCCTGCAACCAGACTAATATATGAGGCGGATGGACCAGACGAGGGTTCTTTGAGGCAGGATGACCTTTGGGGCAAATCGATGGAGCAGCGGGTCCATGTGGCGAATATGTGGTTCATACACCAAAACGCCACCAATGCTGATGAGGGTTTTATTAAACGGTATCCCTGCACGCATGGAGCTGGACACTGGGGCCAGCCAGTCACTCATGGGCATTCAGCAATTTGAGAAGCTATGGCCACTTAAAGCCAGAAGACCCAAATTAGCATGTGTTGAGACACAATTACGGACTTACACTAAATAAATCATTCCAGTGCTAGGCAGTGCAATGTTGGCTGTCACACACAATGGGTTAGTGAATCGGCTGCCACTCTGGATTGTCCCGGGCAATGGTCCCGCACTGTTGGGGAGGAGCTGGTTAGCCAAGATGAACTGGAAATGGGGGGATATTCACATATTCACGCAATGTCATCTGTGGAGTGAAGTTCGTGCTCACAAGTCCTACAACAATTCGATTCACTATTCCAACCTGGCGTCGGGACTTTCAAAGGCACTAAAGTAGTAATACACATCACCCCGGACACCAGACCAGTGCACCACAAAGCCAGAGCGGTGCCGTATGTGATGCGGGAAAAGATCGAGAGCGAACTGGACCGGCTGTTGAGAGAGGGCATCATCTTGCCTGTCGAATTCAGCGACTGGGCGAGCCCCATCATTCCCATACTAAAAGCGGATGGCTCTGTCAGGATCTGTGGCGACTACAAAGCCACCATCAATCGGGTGTCCCTACAAGATCAATACCTGCTCCCGAGAGCGGAGGATCTTTTTGCCACGCTGGCAGGCGGCAAGCTGTTCAACAAGTTGGACCTCACTTCAGCCTATATGACCCAGGAACTGGCCGACGAATCTAAACTACTGACCACCATCACCACGCACAAGGGACTGTTCGTTTCTAACAGATGCCTGTTTGACATTCGATCAGCGGCCGCGATTTTTCAACGAAACATGGAAAGCCTGCTTAAATCCATTCCTGGAACGATCGTATTCCAGGACAACATCCTCATCACGGGTCGAGACACCGAGGAACACCTCCACAACCTGGAGTAGGGGCTACGCTGACTGGACTGGGTAGGCCTGCGACTCAAAAAGTCTAAATGTTTGTTCCTACTCCTGAGGTTGAGTTTCTGGGCAGGAGGGTTGCTGCAGATGGGATTTGGCCCACCGAATCCAAAACAGAGGCGATTCGATGAGCACCCAGGCCCTGCAACACATCAGAGTTGCGTTCATTCCTGGGACTGTTGAACTATTTCGGGAACTTTCTGCTGAACTTGAGCACATTGTTGGAGCCGCTACACGTGCTCCTGCATAAGGGTTGCGATTGGTTTTGGGGGGACTGTCAGGAACGGGCTTTTGATCGGGCGCGAAACCTACTTTGTTCAAACAAGTTGTTGACCCTGTACGACCCCTGTAAAAACTTGGTTCTGACATGTGATGCATCATCCTATGGGATTGGGTGCATGTTGCAGCAGGGCAATGCTGAGGGTCAACTACAACCTGTGGCTTATGCCTCCAGGTCGCTCTCTCAAGCAGAACGGGGATATGGGATGGTCGAGAAGGAAGCGCTTGCATGTGTCTATGGTGTAAAAAAAATGCATCTGTACCTATTTGGTAGGAAGTTTGAATTAGAGACGGACCGCAAGCCATTAACGTCCCTGTTGTCAGACAGCAAGGCTGTCAATGCCAATGCATCAGCTCGCATACAGCGATGGGCTCTCACACTGGCTGCTTATGACTACTCCATCCGGCACTGGCCTGGCACTAAAAATTGCGCTGACGCGCTCAGCAGGCTTCCACTGGCCACCACTGAGGGGGCAGCGGAGCAAAGCGTCGAGATGGTCATGGCTGTCGATGCCTTTGGCAGCGCAGGCTCCCCCATCACAGCCCGCCAGATCAAAATCTGGATAAACAGAGATCCCCTCCTATCCCTGATTAAGAAATGTGTCCTGACTGGGGATTGGGCGCCTGCACACGTAGCATGCCCTGAGGAGGTCAGACCGTTCCACAGATGGATGGATGAGCTCTCCATCCAAGCCGACTGCCTACTATGGGGCAGCCGGGTAGTTATGCCCCAGAAAGGCAGGGAGGCCTTCATCAGGAAACTCCACAGCGAGCACCCAGGCATTGTGCTGATGAAGGCCATTGCCCGGTCACACGTTTGGTGGCTTGGAATTGATTCAGACCTGGAACACTATGTTCGCAAGTGCACGACGTGTGCCCAGCTGGGTAATGCCCGCAGGGAGGCCCCGCTCAGCCCGTGGCCCTGGCCTACCAGGCCATGGTCACGCATTCATTTTGACTACGTGGGCCCATTCATGCGTAAGATGTTCCTTATTGTGGTAGATGTGTACTCGAAATGGATCGAGTGCATCATTCTGAATTCATGCACATCATCCACCACCGTGGAAAGCCTACGTGCGATCTTTGCAACCCATGGCTTGCCGGACATCCTGGGTAGTGATAATGGCCCATGTTTCACAAGCTACGAATTCCGAGAGTTTATGTCGGGCAATGGCATCAACCACGTCAGGACTGCACCGTTCAAGCCGGCCTCCAATGGCCAGGCGGAACGTGCGGTCCAAATCATTAAGCAAGGTATGCTCAGGATTCAAGGACCCTCCCTCCAATGTCGCCTATCGCACCTCCTGCTGGCCTATAGATCCCGACTGCACTCGCTCACGGGGGTCCTGCCCGCAGAGCTACCAATGAAGCGGACACTCAAAACTCGGTTGTCCCTCATTCACCCAGTCCTGACCGACATAGTTGAGGGCAAGCGCAAGTCACAAAATGAGTACCATGACCGTAATGCGAGGGGGAGATGCATAGAAATAAATGATCCTGTATTCGTCCTCAATCACGCCATGGGGCCCAAATGGCTTGAGGGCACTGTAATTGACAAAGAGGGGAATAGAGTCATCGTGGTAAAACCCAACAATGGTCAGATATGCCGTAAGCATCTGGACCGAATAAAAAAAAGGTTCAGCATCGACACGGAGGAACTTGAAGAAGACCATGAGATGGAGCACACCACACCGCCAGTGAACGAGCAACAAGAGCAATCAGAAGAATGCACAGTCCCTGCGGTCAGCCTGGACAGGCCGGAATCACCACAGGTGACAGACACTTACCTCAGTGTCCAACAACCAGAGCCCCAACTGCGGTGCTCCACGAGGGAGCGTAGACCACCTGAAAGACTAAACCTATGATTCCAATAAGATTTTCTGGGGGGGAGGTGATGTCATGTATGTAACCACAATGTAACACCACTGTATTACGGTATACACTCAACCGAGATACACACCTTGACCACAAGGGGTGAACTTGTGGGAGACACTCCTTACCTGATCACTCAGATATAAAAAGGGAGGTCCCATGCAGAGTCACGGTTTTTGGAGTCCTGTGAATAAAGAGTTCAGGTCACAGAGTGACCTTGTCCCCAGAAGGTGCCTCATGTGGTTTCATACTGTAGAGTAAGAACTTTACACACTCTATCACAGACCTTCCATTTTGTTCTTTCCTCCACTCCCCTCTTTCCCTGCCCCTACACTTGCTTAAAATCTGTTGCATCTCTAACTTTATCTAGTTCTGCCGAATGGTCATCGACATGAAACAGTAACTCTGTTTCTCTCCCCGCAGATGCTGCCTGACCTGCTGAGTATTAACAACAGTTCTTATTTCAGATTTCCAGCATCGCAGTGTTTTGCTTTGTGAGTGTGTGTGTGTAAGGTTCAACTACCGTTCTGGGGTTTTGCTTCATTATTCACAGGGGTGGAGGCAGCTTTCACACAGCTTTCTTTTCTTGGACACTACCCCCCTCAGGAGACTGATTAGATCAGGTTGAGCCTGTAACAGAGCAAAATGGTTTATGGGAATTATGGACTTGTTGATCTGAAAGGCGTTTTCTTATTTCTTATCTGATGTTCTTCTGAACCTGAAAATCAGCAACCATTTATAGTTTAAATCTGCTAGCTACAATTGCAGTGAGCTTCATTATTTTTTAATTTTTGTTAAATTATTCGTTCTAGGGAAATGGGCCTTGCTGACAAGGCCAGCAGTTATTGCCCATCCCTAATTGCCCTTTGGAAATTAGTAGTGAGCCACCTTCTTGAACCCCCTCACTCCTCGTGGTGAAGGTATTCCCACAGTGTTGTTAGGGAGGGAGTTCCAGGTGCACTGTTTGATGGAACTGTCCACTCAGGAGGAGGGAGAACTGGAATGTCTGTCTTTCATTATTACAAGTGGCACAATCAATCAATCAGGAACTGGGACATCTAATACGCTGATTAATACAATCTTTGCTGATTATCCCACTGTTGTCGCTGATGGACAATACCTATAATTGCAGGTTTTGTTGCAAAGTACTAATGAAAGACAAGCCATTAGAAAAATCAACTAGTGCTTGTCTGCAAATTCCCTTCAATAACTTGTATTTGTATAAAAAGTTGGATGGCTGTTGGTGATGGAAAGAGTTAAGTTGAACAAAGCAACTTCAACTGTTTTCTTTCATGCCAACACCATTTGCTTCAGTGTTCACTTCTTTTATTAAAAAGCCATAATACTTCCGCCTACTTATGGTGCTTTTGCTGCTGTGTAATAATATATGTAATATCTTGTTTTCAATTCCTCCCCTCAGTAAAGCCAAAGTATGACGGAGCAGTTACGAGAGTAGGAAGCAATCAGAGTCGGGAAATGATGTGCTGTTGCTCACAAGTGTTCCTTGGCTCCGGTTTCACAGTAATATTGGAGGAGCTGAGTGCTGGGTTAAATATTAGACTGTGCCGCCACTCTGTATACACAGCTGTGGAAGGAATGAGTGAACGCCTTCAGCAGACAGGAAACATCCAGCTCCCACTCAGACCAAAATAACCAGCCTGTATCAAATCTGACGACAGACCTTAATGTCAAGCAAATGCGTTTTCTTTTTCTGAATGGTAGATTTATCCCAGACGACTTAAAGTTACTATGTATTTGTAACGAACAAGGTATATGTTGTATTACCTCACTATATTACAAGTTATACTGAAGCACATTTATATCTGAAGATAAGAGCTTGTATATTAGATAGTTTAGCATTTGCATTTGACAAATTTGGACTATATATAGTAAAATTTGTCTTGGACGAGGTGATCAGAGAGAGATTTGTAAAGGGTAAATTATGTCTTAACAAACTTAGTTGAATTTTTAGAGAAGGTAGCTAATGTAGTAGTTACGGGATTGTCTATGTATGTTGCACGAGGTAGGAAAAGCCAGAAAACAGCTCAAGAACAACAAAACTATGGGAGCGGATGGAATCCCTGCTGAGGCGCTAAAATGTGGTGGAGAGGCGCTGCTGGCGTGGATACATGACCTCATGTCTCTCATTTGGAGGGAGGAGAGCATGCCGGGAGATCTCAGAGATGCAGTGATCGTGTCCATTTTTAAAAAGGGCAACAAATTCGACTGCAGCAACTACAGCGGAATCTTCCTGCTATCAACCACGGGGAAGGTTGTCGCTAGAGTTCTCCTCAACCGTCTTCTCCCTGTGGCTGAGGAGCTCCTCCCAGAGTCACAGTGCAGATTTCGTCCTCTACGGGGAACGACAGACATGATCTTTGCAGAATGATAACTGCAGGAAAAATGTAGGGAGCAGCGCCAGCCCTTATACATGGCCCTTTTTGATCTTACAAGGGCCTTTGACACTGTCGACCGTGAGGGCTTATAGAGCATCCTCCTCTGTTTTGGATGCCCCTGAAAGTTTGTCACCATCCTTCGCCTGCTCCATGACGACGTGCAGGCCGTGATCCTTACCAGCGGATCCATTACAGACCCACTCCACGTCCAGACCAGGGTCAAACAGGGCTGCGTCATCGCTCCAACCCTCTTCTCAATCTTCCTCGCTGCCATGCTCCACCTCACTGTCGACAAGCTACCCTTGAGCAGAACTAAACTACAGAAGCAGTGGGAAGCTGTTTAACCTTCGCGCCTCCAGGCCAGGTCCAAGATCACCCAAACCTCTGTCATTGAACTGCAAAACACGGGCGACGCCTGCGTCTGCACACATTCTGAGGCTGAACTCCAGGATATAGTCGATGCATTCACCGAGGCATATGAAAGCATGGGCCTCATGCTTAATATCCGTAAGACAAAGGTCCTCCACCAGCCTGTCCTCGCCGCACAGCATTGCCCCCCAGTCATCAAGATTCACGGTGTGGCCCTCGACAACGTGGATCACTTCCCATAACTCGGGAGCCTCTTGTCAACAAAGGCAGACATTGATGCAGAGATTCAACATCGCCTCCAGTCCGCCAGTGCAGCCTTCGGCTGCCTGAGGAAAAAGAGTGTTCGAAGACCAGGCCCTAAAACCTACCACCAAGCTCATGTTCTACAGGGCTGTAGTAGTACCCACCCTCCTGTATGGATCAGAGGCATGTACAATGTACAGAAGACACATCAAGTCGTTGGAGATTTATTACCAACGATGTCTCCGCAAGATCCTGCAAATCCCCTGGGAGGACAGACGCACCAACATCAGTGTCCTCGCCCAGGCTAACATCCCCAGCATTGAAGCACTAACCACTCTCGATCAGCTTCGCTGGGCAGGCCACTTAGTTCGCATCCCAGACACGAGACTCCCTAAGCAATTGCTCTACGTGGAGCTCCTTCATGGCAAATGAGCCAAAGGTGGGCAGCGGAAATGTTACAAGGACACCCTCAAAGTCTCCCTGGTGGAGTGCGACATCACCACTGTTACCTGGAAGACCCTGGCCGAAGACCGCCCTAGGTGGAGAAAGAACATCCGGGAGGGCATTGAGCTCTTCGAATCTCAACACTGCGAGCGTGGAGAGGTCAAGCGCAGTCAGCGGAAGGAGCGCGTGGTAAATCAGTGTCACCCCCACCTTCCCCCGATAAATATCTGTCCCATCTGTGACAGGGTCTGTAGCTCTCGTGTTGGATGTTCAGCCACCAAAGAACTCATTTTAGGAGTGGAAGCAAGTCTTCCTCGATTTTGAAGGACTGCCTATGATGATGATAAGGGATTGTCTATGTATGTTATTTATATGGACTTCCAGAAGGCATTCAACAAGGTTCCACAAAAGAAACTGTTAACAAAAATGAGAGCGTATGGAATTGGAGGCACCCTGTTTTGGGAATTGGTTAGGAGGTAGGAGACAGAGAGTAGGGATAATGGGTATGTACTCAATTGACAGGATATGATTAGTGTTCCCCAGGGATCTGTACTGAGGCCACAGGTTTTCACTATATTTATAAATTACTTGGATGAAGAAATAGAGAGCTGTATGAAAAATTTGCTGACAACACTTAGGTGGCTCAGTAAATAGTGTAGATAGGAGCAGCAAGTTGCAAAGGGACATCGATAGATTAGGTGATTGTCCAAAACTGTGGCAGATGGAGTTCAATGTGGGAAAGTGTGAGGTCATCCACTTTGGATCTATTAAAGATAGATCAGAGTATTTTCTAAACGGTGAGAAGCTACGAACTGCGGATGAGCAGAGAGATTCAGGTGTCCAAGTACAGAAATCACGACAAGCTAGTGGACATGTACAAAAAAATGTTTTAAACGCTGATGGAATATTGTCCTTTATCTCAAGAGGGTGGAATACAAAAAGGTGGACATCATGTTACAGCAGTGCAGAGCTCTATTTAGACCCGACCTGGAGTACTGTGAGCAGTTCTGGGCACCGCCTCAGGAAGGATATATTGGCCTTGGAGGGAGCGCAGCGGAGGTTTACCAGAATTATACCAGAGCTAAAAGGGTTAAATTATGAGGACAGGTTGCATAGACTTGGCTTATATTCTATTGAATATAGAAAATTAAGGGGGAGATAATTGAAATGTTTTTGATGATTAAAGAATATGATAGGGTGGGTAGAGGGAAACTTTTTTCTCTCATGGGAGAGTCCAGAGCAAGGAGGCATAACCTTAAAGTTAGAGCTTGGCCATTAAGGGGTGATGTCAGGAGCCATTTGTTCACACACAGGGTAGTGGAAATCTAGAACTGTTTCCCCCAAAAAGCTACTGAGGCTAGGGTCAATTGAAAATGTTAAAACTGAGATTGATAGACTTTTTTAGGCAATGGCATTAAGCATTATGGAACCAAGGCGGGTAGATGGAATTAAGATACCGATCAGTTAGTATCTAATTGAATGGTGGAACAGGCTGGAGGGGCTGAATGGCCTACTCCTGTTCCTATGTTCACTGTGTATACCTCTCCAGAAGTACTTACTTCATGTCTGGGTCCTCATTGTCGGCCTCCAGCTGCCCGATTGCAATGGCCAAGCAACTGCTTCTCACTAATTTTGTCGGGACGTCAGCAAGCGGCATGCTAATGAGGCCCGGCCATTAAAATTGGGCACACCGCGCGGTGCCACATTCCGTCCGGGAATTGAAATCGAGCCCAACGTGTTTTCCATTTCGAGTGTGACATTTTTAGCTTTTGATCATTTGCTAAAAATGTGCCCACCACAGAGATAATATGAAAAAGGCAAGAGAACCATTACTTGTCCCTCGAGTGAAGTATTGCTAATGCTCTACCAGTAATGGAGGGTTAACTGCAGTGCTCCTGCCTGACCATTTACAGCTGAGGGAAAGTATACAAAATCTGTTCCCGGTAACATCTATTAATGTTTCCTAAAGTGAAGGGAGACCACAGAGCAGTGTTGGTTTTCAAGTGTGTTTCTATAACAACTTTTAATTTTGGTAAATAATCTCTCCTCCATCTGTCTTACTGTCTCATCTGCAGCAAGCAAAGAGCCCACATCGTGTATTTTTTTTATATGTTCATTCTCGGGATTTGAACGTCACTGGCAAGGCCAGCATTTATTGCCTATCCCTAATTGCCAAATAGCAGTTTGCAACTGAGTGCCCCTTTAAAGGGCAGTTAAGAGTCAACCAAGTTGGTGTGAGACTGGAGTCACATGTAGGCCAGACCGTGTAAGCTTGGCAGGGTTCCTTCCCTAAAGAACATTAGTCAACTCATCATCATCATCATCGTCATAGGCAGTCCCTCAGAATCGAGAAAGACTTGCTTCCACTCCTGAACTGAGTTCTTTGGTGGCTGAACAGTTCAATACAAGAGCCACAGACTCTGTCACAGGTGGGACAGATAGTCATTGAGGGAAAGGGTGCGTGGGACTGGTTTGCCGCACACTCTTTCCGCTGCCTGCGCTTGATTTCTGCATGCTCTTGGCATTGAGACTCGAGGTGCTCAGCGCCCTCTCGGATGCACTTCCTCCAGTTAGGGCAGTCTTGGGCCAGGGACTCCCCGGTGTCAGTGGGGATGTTGCACTTTATCAGGGAGGCTTTGAGGGTGTCCTTGTAGTGTTTCCGCTGCCTACCTTTGGCTCGTTTGCCATGAAGGAGCTCCGAATAGAGCACTTGCTTTGGGAGTCTCACGTCTGGCATGCAGACTATGTGGCCTGCCCAGCGGAGCTGATCGAGTGTGGTCAGTGCTTCAATGCTGGGGATGTTAGCCTGAATGAGGACGCTGATGTTGGTGCGCCTGTCCTCCCAGGGGATTTGTAGGATCTTGCGGATACATCGTTGGTGATATTTCTCCAGTAACTTGAGATGTCTACTGTACATGGTCCATGTCTCTGAGCCATACAGGAGGGCAGGTATTACTACAGCCCTGCAGACCATGAGCTTGGTGGCAGTTTTGAGTGCCTGTCTTCAAACACTCTTTTCCTCAAGCAACCGAAGGCTGCACTGGCTCACTGGAGGTGGTGTTGGATCTCGTCGTCGATGCCTGCCCTTGTTGATAGGAGGCTTCCGTGATATGGGAAGTGGTCCACGGTGTCCAAGGCCGTGCCGTGGATCTTGATGACTGGGGGGCAGTGCTGTGCAGTGAGGACAGGCTGGTGGAGGACCTTTGTCAACTAGTTGGGTGTTTAATGACAATCTGACAGCTTCGTGGTCACTTTTATTGCTACCAGCTTATTATTTCCAGATTTCGTCAACTGATATGTGGAATTTGCACTGTGCGATGGTGCTCGGTAACCAGCAAGTGTTCAGAATGACTCCCCTTCTGATTTTTCCCCGTCCTCGGTGTCCCATCACAGCCGAGATCGGGAACTCATCATGCCATAACTACTGTTTGACCCTGTGTTGCACCACTCTGTGGAAAATCACCTTGTCACTCCAGCAACCTGCCAACCCCTTCCCTCTGGCCTTTTTCTACAAGCTCTTTGAAGCCAGCAGCTGTCAGCCATTTATTCAACAAGTGATGGCATATGGATTTGGACAAGTTAAAAGTATGAAAATCATAATTGAAATGGTGTATGTAGGGATAACCACAAGCAGCCATTATTTTGAGCTGAAACTATTACTGACGATGGGTGGATAGAGCTGATTTAGGATGGTGTAGTGGGTTAGCATGCTACACTTTCAGGTCTGAGACTTGTGCTCCATCACAGCTCAAGCTGAATAGAATGAATGTCTCCTTTGTCTACCGGCTATAAGGATCCTACGTGAAGATAGTTTTGGTGTCAACTCACTTCTTATCGTCATGGAACCACCCAGATGGGCCACAGTGTTAAAAGCAAAATACTGCGGATGCTGGAATCTGGAATAAAAACAGAAAATGCTGGGAATCTCAGCAGGTCAGGCATCTGTGGAGAGGAAGCAGAGTTAACATTTTGGGTCGATGACCCTTCGTCAGTGTGTTTTCTGGTCCTGTATATTCCTATGTCACCTAAAGCTACCTGTACAACAGAGCATAAATAGTCAACCTCATTCAACAAGATGATAAAATTGGCTGGTGTAGAGAACGGAATTGTCCAATTACTATAGTAGAGGATGCTGCTCAGAAGTCAGGTTCAAGGCACTGCAGAGTGAGCATTACTCCACATGTAACCCACGTTATACCTGGCCTGGATATGCCCAATGTCCTAGCACTGACACCCATCATCATAATAAGCAGAAAAAATAAACCACCATGCATCTAGGCTGTAATGTATGCACCTGTGAGTATGCTCCCAGGTTTGTAAAGACACCTCAAATCACTGGAGAAATACCACGGACGATGTCTCCGCAAGATCCTACAAATCCCCTGGAAGGACAGATGCACCAAACGTTAGTGCTCTCGATCAGGCCAACATCCCCAACATCGAAGTACTGATGACACTCGACCAGCTCCGTTGGGTGGGCCACATTGTTCGCATGCCTGACACAAGAATCCCAAAGCAAGCGCTCTACTCGGAACTCCTACACGGCAAGCGAGCCCCAGGTGGGCAGAGGAAACGTTTCAAGGACACCCTCAAAGCCTCCTTGATAAAATGCAACATCGCCACCGATACCTGGGAGTCCTTGGACAAAGACCGCCCTAAGTGGAGGAAGAGTATCCGGGAGGGCGCTGAGCATCTCGAGTCTCGTCGCCGAGAGCATGCAGAAAACGAGCGCAGACAGCAGAAGGCGAGTGCGACAAACCAGACTCCCCACCCACCCTCCCCACCTGTGACAGAAAGACTGTAATTCCTGCATTGGACTGTATAGCCACCTGAGAACTCACTTTTAAAGTGGAAGCAAGTCTTCCTCGATTTTGAGGGACTGCCTATGATGATGATGACTGGCTTACCCAGTCACGTGATGTTCACAAGATGCGATAAAACCCCGGTTAATTGAGTTCAGTTTTTCCACGATGAGGCGTGCAGTTGTGAGCCTGGTGGATGAACTGGTAGTGTTAAATCTTTACTAATAAACCAGCTAGTTCTTTACAACAAATGTGTAGCCATGAATTCTTAAACAAAGAACCCATGAAGCATAAACACTACACAGGCAATCTTATATTTTTGCCACTTTAATTCAGATTTAGTATCACCTTCCAAGCCTCTGAGCCTGAAAGCAGCAGAGCTTCACGTACACAGGCCTTTGGGACAGATAGCTGCAATCACAGAAAAGCTCAACACCTTCCCCCCAGACATAGTCCGAGAGTGTTTGCACCTCGTCGCAGACTCGTGCAGCTGCAGTCCTTTTGGATTCAGAAACATTTAAGAGTTTGTCAAGACCTGAAGCCCTGTACCTCTGTGGTTGGGATTTTTTAAATGTAAGAATCTTTGAAAAAAGTGAAAGCAAAGACTTGGTTCAAGACCAAGTGAATAGAAGGTGGTCAAACCACACAAACTCAAGTATCTGAACCACATAAGCCTTACTTGTATTTGTGCCACATTTATTTTTTATTGGCACATCATTTTTGTGTGTGTGTGTATGTGTGTGAGAATGATTAATCCAGTTAGCCTGATTCATGCAAAACAACTTCAGGTTGGAACCTGAGTTAAGCACATCAGCTCAAACACAGATTTCTATTCTGCTTTCGGGCTGATCCTCTGCATTTGTACTCCCTCTTCACTGACCAGTTAACCTGTCTGGTCTCCGTGGAACTCGGTTTTAATGTCACTCAAGTTACTTACATCATACACATACACATCTGGGTCTCTGCTGTTGAAGCATATATCGGCATATTTGTAATGGACAGAATGGATATAATTCCCCAATGCTTTGACATGCTTTGATAAATGCTTCGACACACTTGGACAGAAGGGAAATTCTAACTGGATGTTTCTATAAGTGCCAAATGGAATGTTTGAAGTTTTAGCCATGTCAGGAGTGAATTCTTCCATGTATTTTGACGACTTCACCAGCACCGTGGCAAACTTATTAATATCAGTTATAATCCCTCGTGTAAATAGCCATATGTTAGAGAATTTGCGGGGTATCTGAAAGCAACAACAAATGTAGAAAAGAGACAAAAGTGGAAAAATCATGCAGTATTGAATTGTAATTTATATTGAATTTTACCATGACATCTTAGATATGTGCTTTAAACACAGGCATCTCCAAAATGATTATGCCACTTTCAACCATTATTACCTGTAACACTTAATGTTCTGAGCTACTTAAAGTAAAAGGAGAGCATTATTGTTATTAGTTTTTCAATATTCGACACACAAATTGGGCCTGCCCAAGCTGCCAAGTAGTTAAACCAAATGAATCCAAACCTGAAGCTGTGATAATTCTCTTATGTCAACTAGAGGTCATCCAAAACTCGGCTGCCCATGTCCTAACTCGCACCAAGTCCCGTTCACCCATCACCCCTGTGCTCACTGACCAACATTGGCTCCCGGTTAAGCAAGGCCTCGATTTCAAAATTCTCATCCTTGTTTTCAAATACCTCTATGGTCTTGCCCCTCCCTATCTCTGTAATCTCCTCCAGCCCCACAACCTCCCCGAGATGTCTGCGGTCCTCTAATTCTGCCCTCTTGAGCATCCCTGATTATAATCGCTCAACCATTGGTGGCCGCGCTTTCTGTTATCTAGGCCCCAATCTCTGGAATTCCCTGCCTAAACCTCTCCGCTTCTCTACCTCTCTTTCCCCTTCAAGACACTCCTTAAAACCTAACTCCTTGACCAAGCTTTTGGTCACCTGCCATAATTTCTCCTTATGCAGCTCGGAGTCAAATTTTTAACAATCTCATAATACTCCTGTGAAGTTTCACTACGTTAAAGGCACTATATAAATACGAATTGTTATTGTTGTGATAAGCAATGAATTGTTATTACTGAACAACCACTTTACAACAATTCTTTCTAGAGACATGTTTGAAGATGTCACAACTAACTTTTATTAAACAAGAAGGTAAATTAAAATCAGAGGTTGATCAACTACTGTTCTAAGAGTAATCATTCTCCAGAGCTTTTTTTTTAATGACCATATTACCTTTGGAAAACACTGTCAAGCTTCCATCCTATACTGTTGTTAGTTTTGTGTTGAGTGCCTCTGAAGGATCTAAATTTAGTCTGAAGGGTTCATATTCTTCGATATTGTAAAATAATTACCATACACATTATAACTTTTGCAAAGGAAACACATCTCACTATGACTCCTAAGGGAACAAACTTATCATTTGACATTAATCTCTCTGAGTCCAGAACAGCTTCCAATGCACACACATCACTGTTTTCATATAACATCTGCAGAAATAATCTTCTGTCATTATTTTTGAATGCTGACATCATAAAATACAGTTGAAGAATGGATAGAAAGACAACATACTTTAATATAAAAACAGAAAATGCTGGAAATACTCAGCAGATCAGCAGCATCTGTGGAAAGAGAAACAGAGTTAACGTTCAAGGTTGATGACCCTTTGTCAGAACTGGAAAAACTTAGAGATCTAACAGGTTTTTAAGCAAGTGTAGGGGCAGGGAAAGGGGGAGGGGAGGGAAGAACAAAAGGGAAGGTCTGTGATAGGTTGGAAGGAAGATTGAGAGACAAAAAGGATGATGGTGCTAGGCAAACAGAGATGGTAATGGGAGAAGCTAAGAAACAAAAGATGAGTCTAGATAGGGTGTAAGTTAAGATGGCAGAATCATCAACAGATTTAAAAAGTGCTTGGATGTGCACTTGAAGTGTCGCAACCTACAAGGCTACGGACCAAGAGCTGGAAAGTGAGTTTAGGCTGGATAGCTCTTTGTCGGCCGGCATGGACACGATGGGCCAAAATGGCCTTCTTCCGTGCTGTAAATTTCTATGATTTTACGAACAGCTGCCGTGGGAAAGAGAAAAAAAACAAAAAAAAAGAAAATAAATCGGGGCAGAGATTATGGTTTGAAGTTGTTGAACTCAATGTTGAGCCCAGAAGGCTGTAAAGTGCCTAAACGAAAGATGAGGTGCTGTTCCTCGAGCTTGCATTGAGCTTTATTGAAACAGTGTATGAGGTCGAGGACGGAGAGGTCAGAGTGGGAATGGAGGAAAGAATTAATGTGACAAGCGACCGGAAGCTCGGGGTCACGCTTACGGACTGAACGGAGGTGTTCCGCAAAGCAGTCACTCAATCTACGTTTGGTCTCCCCAATGTAGAGGAGACCACATTATTTAATGTTGTCTACTGGATTTTAGGGGCAACTTGGCTCAGTTGGTAGCACGCCCACCTTTGAATCAGAAGATTGTGGGTTTGAGCATTGTTCGAGAACATGAGCTGATATTTGATCAAGGCTGAGGAAATGTTGCATTGTCAGAATTGACAGCCTTGCATGAAACATTAAACTCTCTGTGTAGTTCAGATGGACGTTAAAGATGGCATTATTCATCAGATGAGTAGGGTTTTCCCCCCAATTTCCTGGCCATCGTTCTTCCTTCAAAGACCACAACAGTACAAAACAGCTTAACTCACCACTCATTTCATTGGTATTCGGTGGATTCTGTCAGTGTAGAACTGTTGCCTCATTTGCCTACATAACAGCTGTTACTGCACTTCAAAGCAGTTCATTGTATATAAAATAGAAACAGAAAATCTGGAAGCACACAGCAGGTCAGGCTGCATCTGTGGAGAGAGGTAGGGTTAATCCTTCATGTCGATGACCTTTCGTTAGTAGCGTTGTATATGAAGCGCTGTGAGACATTTCTGAGTGACTTGATTAAATGCTTTATAAATCCAAGATAGATAATGATGGGAATAAACAACAGGTTCATCAGCATTAGTAAAGGGAAAAGATAGATTCACATTTCGAGGTATATATTGTGTTCCTAACACAGATGAGGCTGCACACAGGGAGGTTAAAGTAACAGTGACCTCAGTCTTTAATAAGACACTCCAAAGTGAGGGACAGGCCTTAGGGGCTGGCTTATATACAGTGCTCCCAAGGGATGCTGGGATCCCTTGGGACTTCATGGGATGAGCTCCCTGCTGGCGGAACATGGGAGTGCATGTTTTACAGATATACAACAGTATATATCCTTGTTCAACTTACTACATATCTATTTTTATTTTCAGATTTCCAGCATTTGCATTTTTTTTTACTGAATATAAATTCCAAGTCCTTTTTTCTAATTGCAATCTTTAAGGAATTATATGAAAATAAAATATTAAATCATAATTAAAACAAAGCTTATGTATCAAACTCTACATTTTCTTAAAGAAACCCAAGTAAGTAAAGGTTAACAGGTAGTTACTTTATGTGGATCTGATAGTTTCTATACTGACTAGGTTGGCATTTAATGTTTCCTTCAAACTTACATCAACATTTATCTTGACACAAACATATTCTTCTGGCTAACCGACAAAAGTGTCTTATTTTTCCTTTCAATTCCTCTAGAGCTTGCAAGAAAAATTACTTTCATGTGCAGCCAGCTTCCTCCTGAAGCAGATTCGCCATTAATCACTTCTCTTGACATCAATACGACGGCCTTGGATAAAACTACTGGGTTAATCAGCCACTTCCCCGAGGAAACTGGTGAAAAAACAGGCTCTTTTCGGGATGATTCACAACAGGCAACGCTCTTTTTTTTGCTCCCAAGTGCAGTGACTTTTTTTTCATACTCCATGCAGTTGGCCATACAGGAAACAATAACAGCTTAATCTCAACAAAAATTTCCTTCCTGCACTGCAGCACTTTTCAGGTATTAAAAGGCAGCCAAAGAAATCAACGGCTGCTTGAGCCAAGAACAAGCCATCATGGCCAATTAGCCTCAGCTTTTTGTGCTGGAGTTAAGGCTAAAAGCAGGAGAATACTTTTCCCTTTCATGTCAATGTGTTCAAACTCTTTTGTGTATTTAATCTCAAACTAATTATGATTACTGACAGCTGCAGATGCCACAACCTCCTAGCTTTAGTGTGTGTAGTGTAGCTACCCTGTGTGGTATGCTGTGTAGTGCAGCTACCCTTTATAGTATGCTGCTGGTTATTTAAAATCCAAAAGTGAAGCCTTCATTCCATTGCATGTTGTTTTTTCACTATGCCCACATTCAAATCACCACTGCTATCTCCCACCGCAACACATCTCTTTTACCAGTAGGTTTGGCTTAGGTCAGGGACATCTCCACGATGTTTATCAGTACCATTGGAATGATTGCAGATATAATGGGGTACAAATTTCTCCTGGGCAGTAGTGCTGAATGGGAGATAGTGAATTGGCAATCCATTTTATACTCGGCCTGAAGCGTGTAAAACGGGCTGCCAATCCACGATTGCCTACTTTGCGCGACCGCCCGAAATGAATTTATAGCCCAATATGTCTGCTGGTTATAGTGGCCCTGGTATTTTGTTACCGCTTTACAGAGATGGAACACTTTTGTTTTGTGTACAATTTCCATGCAGTCTCAGGTCATTGTACATGACAGAATATATGGTGCATTTCATTTACATGGCACTTACAGAGACATACTTTGAGGGTCTGGCACAGTTCAGCACACTCGGTAGTACTACTCGTTAACAAGGCTGAGCTCATTCAGCAGGAATTATTCTGACAACAGTCTGCTTAACAGTTGGCATGCTTTGCGGGGAGACAGGTTTGAGAGTGACATTTTGAACTTGGGCTCTTTTCAGAAACCTGATGCGTCTCTGCTATAATTATTATTTCAAAATTTGCGATAGTTTTGTTGAACTACTTCATCTGCAATAACTTACATTTGTCCTTGGCATGAAATACATCTGTGTCAGTGGAAGCAATACATTGACCCGATTTACATGAAGAAAATCTGAATTTCTTTGGTCATAGATTCAATCTAGGCATCAAAATAGAGCACATCATTGTTATAGCAAGCACAGGCCTGGGTTCAGTTTTCCCCAGTTATCTGTGCCGTTTTTTTGGCGTGCGTCGTTTTTTTTTGAGTAAGTTAAAATCTCCAAGTTTCCCCAAAGTTTCTGCGCCAGCATAACTCAGTTAGTTACGATTCTTTTAGGTTAGGATTTTTTTTGCGTCATAGTGCATCAGTAACCTGATATCTGCGGCAGTTTTTCACATTTAAGCAAGTTTGGCCAACTTACATTTTTCCTAGAACGGCATAAGTGACCACACCCAAAAAATCTCCTGGACACTTAAGAAAAACGAGCCCACATTAAAAAATTGGCGCAGAAAGACGCCATTGTATTTGGGTGAATTTTTGGCGGGAGTAAAGAAGGCAAAGAATATGCATCATGACGCTTAATTGTTTCAAAGTCAAAAGGGAGAAATTGGAAGTCTAAATCAATTCTTTAATTTTTGATTTTTTTCAAAATACCATGCCACCACCGAACGTCTTCTCACCGGGCTCGAGGGTCAGAGCATCAGTTGGCAGAATCGCTCCCTTGCCCGGACATAAGGGCTCAGGGCTCGGCTTTAAAAGAAGCCCGGTGGGATGGAAGCCGAACTGAAGGGATGAGAACCCTTAGGCTATTCAGCAGCTTCAAAAGAAGCCCGGTAGTGGGGTGGGATGAGGGTGCGGTGGGGGTGGGGTGAGGGGTGGAAGCCGAGCCCCTGTGTCCAGGCGAGGGAGCGTTTTGCTGGCTGACCTTTGAGCCTGGTGAAGAGATGTTTGGTGATGGGGTGGTACTTTGAAAAAATCAAAAATTAAAGAATTGCATTAGACTTTATTTCTTTATTGAATGCCTGGCTTCACTGATATGTCCTTACTATACAGTATAAATGCACACGAGGCCCATACTTGAGAGAAATTCACTCTGTGACCAGTTACCTTTATCACCAAGACCTCAAGTGCAGATGGTGGGTGGAGCTTCCCCTTTTATACCCAGAAAGTCCAGGTTAGGAGTGTCTCCCACAAGTTCGCCCCCTGTGGTCAATGTTCTCAAGGTGTACAACTTAGGTCAGCTGATACATGGGTTACAATGATAGTTGAATACATGACATCACCTCGCCCTAAAGTCTTATTGGGATCACAGGTTAGGTCTCTCTGGTAGCTTACGCTCCCTTGTTGAGCGCCTGAGTTGCGTCTCCGGTTATTGGACGCTGGCCTGAGTGTCTGCTGTTTGCGGTGCCTCAGGCCTGAGTTGGGGCTCTGGTTGTTGGGTGCTGGCCTGAATGTCTGCTGTTTGCAGTGCCTCAGGCCTGTCCGGAGTGCCCATAGTAATTGGGCTCTCTTCCACTTGGTTCCGTTGTTCGGTCACATGTAGTGGAGTAAACTCTACGTCGTGTTCTTCCTGTGCTTCTTCTATGGGGTTGCTGAACCTCCTTTTAGTTTGATCCACGTGTATGCGGCAGATTTGTCCATTGGTAAGTTTAACTGTCAAAACCCTATTCCCCTCTTTGGCAATCACAGTGCCTGCAAGCCATTTGGGCCCTGCAGCATAATTAAGGACAAAAACAGGGTCATTGACATCAATACATCACGCCCTCGCATTCCTGTCACGGTAGTCACATTGTGACTGACGTCTGTTCTCAACAATTTCTTTCATAGTAGGGTGTATAAGGGATAACCTGGTTTTGAGCATCCTTTTCATGAGCAGCTCTGCGGGTGGAACCCCTGTGAGTGAGTGTGGTCGAGATATATTGGCCAACAGGAGGCGTGATAAGCGGCTTTGTAGGGAACCCCCTTGGATTCTGAGCATCCCCTGTTTGATTATCTGCACTGCTCGTTCTGCCTGGCTGTTTGAAGCCGGCTTGAACGGTGCCGTTCTGACATGGTTGATTCCATTGCCTGCCATGAAGTCCTAGAATTCAGTGCTTGTGAAGCACGGACCATTGTCGCTGACCAAGACTTCTGGTAGACCATGGGCGGCGAACATTGCCTGTAGACTTTCTACCGTGGCAGAGGATGTGCTTGAATTTAAAATGGCACACTCAATCCATTTGGAGTAGGCGTCTACGACAACCAAAAACATTTTTCCCATGAAAGGACCTGCGTAGTCCACATGGATGCGTGACCATGGCTTGGCGGGCCAGGACCAGGGGCTAAGGGGGGCTTCCCTGGGTGCATTGCCCAGCTGAGCACACGTATTGCACCTGCGAACACAAAGTTCCAGGTCTGCTTCTATCGCTGGCCGCCAAACGTGTGACCTGGCAATTGCCTTCATCGTGACAATGCCAGGGTGATCATTGGGAAGTTCTCTGATAAATACCTCTCTGCCCATCTGGGGCATGACTACTCGGTTTTCCCACTGCAGGCAATCGGCCTGAATCGAGAGTTCATCCTTGCGCCTATGAAACGGTTTAAACTCCTCAGGGCATGTCCCGTACGTGGCTGCCCAGTCCGCATTCAGGACACATTTCTTAACTAAAGACAGGATCGGGTCTTTATTTGTCCAGACTTTAATCTGACGGGCTGTCACAGGTGAGCCTTCGTTTTCGAAAGCTTCAACAGCCATGACCATCTCAGCATCATGCTCAGTTGCCCCCTCAGTGGTGGCTAGTAGGAGCCTGCTGACTGCATTGGCATAGTTTTCAGTGCCCGGTCTGTGCCGAATTGTGTAGTCATAGGCGGCTAACGTAAGTGCCCACCTCTGTATGCGGGCCGATGCATTCGCATTTATGGCCTTGTTGTCGGCCAAAAGGGACATTAGGGGTTTGTGATCTGTCTCCAGCTCAAATTTCCTGCCAAACAGGTACTGGTGCATTTTTTTTCACTGCATATACACATGCTAGCGCTACCTTTTCTACCACCCCGTAGCCAATTTCTGCCTGGGACAGACTTCTGGAGGCATAAGCTACCAGCTGTAACTGACCATTGGCATTCACATACTGTGCGGGAAGTGTATCCGCCTCCAGCTCCTGACGGTCCGCATTGCGGAATTGGAGCTGAGGGTGGATTCACTCTGGAGCATCCACGATGCTGAGAATGACGTGAGTAGCACGTGTAACGAGTTGGTCTTACCACAGGTGAAGGGCCCACAGCCAGATAGGGAATGGAAGACCAGCAGGAAGAGCAGTGCAAGGAAGGTAGTACAGGGGTCCCATGCGGTCATCCCCCTGCAAAACAGATACACTGATTTGAGTACTGTTGAGGGGGATGACTCATCAGAGGAGGGCAGCAGCAGCCAAGTTCATGGCACCATGGCTGGCTCTGCTGCACAGGAGGGCAGGAAAAAGAGTGGGAGAGCGATTGTGATAGGGGATTCAATTGTAAGGGGAATAGATAGGCCATTCTGCAGCCGCAACTGAGACTCCAGGATGGTATGTTGCCTCCCTGGTGCAAGGGTTAAGGAATCTTGGGGCGGGTGCAGGACATTCTGAAAAGGGAGGGTGAACAGCCAGTTGTCGTGGTGCACATTGGTACCAACGATATAGGTAAAAAAAGGGATGAGGTCCTACGAGACGAATTTAAAGAGCTAGGAGCTAAATTAAAACGTAGGACCTCAAAAGTAGTAATCTTAGGATTGCTACCAATGCCACGTGCTAGTCAGATTAGGAATCACAGGATAGCTCAGATGAATACGTGGCTTGAGCAGTGGTGCAGCAGGGAGGGATTCAAATTCCTGGGGCATTGGAACCAGTTCTGGGGGAGGTGGGACCAGTACAAACCGGAAGGTCTGCACCTGGGCAGGACCGGAACCAACGTCCTAGGGGGAGTGTTTGCTAGTGCTGTTGGGGAGGAGTTAAACTAATATGGCAGGGGGATGGGAACCAATGCAGGGAGATAGAGGGAAACAAAATGGAGACAGAAGCAAATGACAGAAAGGAGATGAGTAAAAGTGGAGAGCAGAGAAACCCAAGGCAAAAAACAAAAAAGGGCCACTCTACAGCAAAATTCTAAAGGGTCAAAGTGTAATAAAAAGGCAAGCCTGAAAGCTCGGTGCCTCAATGCGAGGAGTATTCGGAACCCAGGAGAGAGCTCTGAGCTAGTTAGAGTGGGTGAGAGCTCAAATGAACAGGACCCCAAGAAAGAATGCAAAAGGCAGGAGGCAACAGAGCAGAGTAGCACTGGGGTAAGTGTAAACCACAAGGTGATAGGAAGGGAAAATATGTATGAATATAAAGGGGCTGCAGGAGGGGTCAAAACTAAAAATCATGGTTTAAAAACTAGTATTAAAATACTCTACCTAAACGCACGTAGCATTCGAAATAAAGTAAATGAGTTGACGGCACAAATCATTTCAAATGGGTATGATTTGGTGGCCATTACAGAAATGTGGTTGCAGGGTGGCCAAGACTGGGAATTAAACATACAAGGGTATCTGACAATTCGGAAAGATAGAAAAGAAGGGAAAGGAGGTGGGGTAGCTCTGTTAATAAAGGATGATATCAGGGCAGTTGTGAGAGATGATATTGGCTCTAATGAACAAAATGTTGAATCATTGTGGGTGGAGATTAGAGATAGTAAGGGGAAAAAGTCACTGGTGGGCGTAGTTTATAGGCCCCCAAATAATAACTTCACGGTGGGGCGGACAGTAATCAAGGGAATAATGGAGGCATGTGAAAAAGGAACGGCAGTAATCATGGGGGATTTTAACCGACATATCGATTGGTCAAATCAAATCGCATGGGGTAGCCTTGAGGAGGAATTTATAGAATGCATACGGGATTGTTTCTTAGAATAGTATGTCACAGAACCTACAAGGGAGCAAGCTGTCTTAGATCTGGTCCTATGTAATGAGTCAGGAATAATAAACGATCTCCGAGTAAAAGATCCTCTCGGAATGAGTGATCACAGTATGGTTGAATTTGTAATACAGATTGAGGGTGAGGAAGTAGTGTCTCAAACGAGCATACTATGCTTAAACAAAGGGGACTACAGTGGGATGAGGGCAGAGTTGGCTAAAGTAGACTGGAAACACAGACTAAATGGTGGCACAATTGAGGAATAGTGGAGGACTTTTAAGGAGCTCTTTCATAGTGCTCAACAAAAATATATTCCAGTGAAAAAGAAGGGCGGTAAGAGACAGGGTAACCAGCCATGGATAACCAAGGAAATAAAGGAGAGTATCAAATTAAAAACCAATGCGTATAAGGTGGCCAAGGTTAATGGGAAACTAGAAGATTGGGAAAATTTTAAATGACAGTAAAGAATGACTAAGAAAGCAATAAAGAAAGGAAAGATAGATTATGAAAGTAAACTTGCGCAAAACATAAAAACAGATAGTAAAAGCTTTTACCGATATATAAAACGGAAGAGAGTGACTAAAGTAAATGTTGGTCCCTTAGAAGATGAGAAGGGGGAATTTAATAATGGGAAATGTGGAAATGGCTGAGACCTTAAACAATTATTTTGCTTCGGTCTTCACAGTGGAAGACACAAAAACCATGCCAAAAATTGCTGGTCACGGGAATGTGGGAAGGGAGGAACTTGAGATAATCACTATCTCTCGGGGGGTAGTGCTGGACAGGCTAATGGGACTCAAGGTAGACAAGTTCCCTGGTCCTGATGAAATGCATCCCAGGGTATTAAAAGAGATGGTGGTAGTTATAGCAGATGCATTCGTTATAATCTACCAAAATTCTCTGGACTCTGGGGAGGTACCAGCGGATTGGAAAGCAGCTAATGTATCGCCTCTGTTTAAAAAAGGGGGCAGACAAAAGGCAGGTAACTATAGGCCGGTTAGTTTAACATCTGTAGTGGAGAAAATGCTTGAAGCTATCATTAAGGAAGAAATAGCGGGACAACTAGATAGGAATAGTGCAATCAAGCAGACGCAACATAGATTCATGAAGGGGAAATCATGTTTAACTAATTTACTGGAATTCTTTGAGGATATAACGAGCATGGTGGATAGAGGTGTACCGATGGATGTGGTGTAATTGGATTTCCAAATGGCATTCGATAAGATGCCACACAAAAGGTTACTGCAGCAGATAAAAGTACGTGGAGTCAGAGGAAATGTATTAGCATGGATCGAGAATTGGCATAGATAAATAACAGAAAGCAGAGAGTCGGGATAAATGGGTCCTTTTCGGGTTGGAAATCGGTGGTTAGTGGTGTGCCACAGGGATCGGTGCTAGGACCACAACTGTTTACAATATACATAGATGAGCTGGAAGAGGGGACAGAGTGTAGTGTAACAAAATTTGCAGATGACACAAAGATTAGTGGGAAAGCGGGTTGTGTAGAGGACACAGAGAGGCTGCAAAGAGATTTAGATAGGTTAAGCGAATGGGCTAAGGTTTGGCAGATGGAATACAATGTCGGAAAATGTGAGGAAAATGTGCTCTCTGGATCGCTTCCATTTTGGACGCAGTGGGTCTGATCCCGTCCGCTGCGACCCTCATACCCAGGAATTCTACCTCTGGAGCTAAGAAGACGCACTTCGCCTTTTTCAGTTGCAGCCCTACCCGGTCCAGTCTGCGTAGCACCCCCTGGAGGATGTTCTTCAGTATCGCGACCCGTGATGAGGATGCCGTCTTGAAAAACCACCGTCCTTGAAATTGACTTGAGGAGGCTTTCCGTATTTCGCTGAAAGATCACGGCGGCTGAACGAATCCCGAACGGATATCTGTTATACTCAAACAACCCCTTGTGTGTCGTGAAGGTGGTCAGCTTCTTCGACTCACTCGCCAGCTCCTGGGTCATGTAAGCTGAGGTCAGGTCCAATTTTGAAAAAAGTTTGCCACTGGATAGTGTCGCAAAGAGGTCCTCCGCTCTCGGTAGCGGGTACTGGTCTTGGAGTGACACCTGATTGCTGGTGGCCTTGTAATCGCCACATATCCTGACCAACCCATCCGCTTTGAGCACCGGCACGATCGGACTTACCCAGTCACTGAATTCGACTGGCGAGATGATGCCTTCCCTCAGCAGGCGGTCCAATTCGCATTCTATCTTTTCCCGCATCACGTACGGCACCACTCTGGCCTTGTGGTGTACTGGTCTGGCGTCCGGGTTTATGTGAATCACTACCTTGGTCCCCATGAAAGTGCCGATGCCGGGTTGAAATAATGAGTCAAATTTGTCCAGGAGCTGTGAGCATGACTCGCTTCACAGAAGAAATTGCATTGACATCGCCCCATTTCCAGTTCATGACAGCAAGCCAACTCCTCCCCAGTAGTGCGGGACCGTCCCCCAGGACAATCCAAAGTGGCAACCTGTTCTCCAAATCTTTGTGTGTCACGACTACCATGGCGCTGCCTAGCACCGGAATGATCTCCTTTGCATATGTCCGTAGCTGTGCGTCAATCGGCAATAATTTTGGCCTCCTGGCCTTGGACACCCACAACCTTTCGAACTGTTTGATACTCGTCAGGGACTGGCTGGCTCCTGTGTCTAGCTCCATTAATACTGGGATGCCATTGAGGAGCACTTTCATCATTATCGGTGACGTCCTGGTGTATGAACTGTTTCTGTGTTCCACATGAACTCGTTGAACTTCAGCTTCCAGCGATTTCCCCCAGTATTCATTTGGCCTCGTAGGGCTTCCATCGGGACGGTCCTCCTCATACATCAACCTGGCTACAGGTTTCCTGCACATATGCGCCAAGTGACCGCTAACGTTGCAGTTTCTGCAGGTATATTGCTGATACCTGCAAGCTCTGGCTGGGTGTTTGAGTCCACTCCTCCAGCATGAGCTGGAGGCCACGTTGTTGGAAATAAAAGGTCCATTACCAGTCGATCGTCTCTGACTGTCTCTGTAACTGTCCTTCAGCGCACCATTAACAGGTGTTGATGGCCCCATTACTGGCCGCATTGTCCATGGCGATGGCATGAATCGCCGTTGGGCTAGTCATTGTCTCTGTTGAATTCCCCCTTTGGGTTCGACTACATGCTTGGGCATGTCCGATTGCCCTTGTCTGTCTAGAGAACTGTGTGTCGCGTTAACACTGTTGACTCCCTGGTCGTTTGTAGCATTTGAGCCAAGATTTTTGCCATAAATCATTCTGCTCTCTTCCTCCCCTGAGATAATTGTCTGAGCTATCAGAGCCGCCGTTTCCAAGGTCAAGTCTTTGGTCTCAATCAGTTTCCTGAAAACCCCAGCGTGCCCAATGCCCTCAGTAAAAAAGTCTGGCAGCATCTCCGCTCTGCATGCATCTGGGAACTTACATAGGCTCGTCAGTCGCTGGAGATCTGCCACGAAGTCTGGAACGCTTTGCCCTTCTTGCCGCGTGTAAAACCGGTGTCTTGCCATGTGCATGCTGCTCGCCGGTTTAAGGTGTTCCCCGATCAACTTACTGAGCTCTTCGAATGTTTTGTCCACCGGCTTCCCTGGACCTAGAAGGTCCTTCAGCAGGGAGTCGGTTCTGGATCCATAAACCGTCAGGAGATGAGCCCTGCGTTTGTCGGCCGAATCCTGTCCCAACCATTCCTTAGCGACAAAACTTTGCTGTAGTCTCGCAATAAAGTCGTCCCAATCATCACCAACACAGTACCTCTCTGTGCTGCTAGTGGCCATGCTTACGTGGTTTAAATCCCAGTTTCTCGTCGCAAATGATATGTCCTTATTATGCAGTATAAATGCACACGAGGCCCAAACTTGAGAGAAGGTCACTCTGTGACCAGTTACCTTTATTACCAAGACCTCAAGTGCAGCCGTTGGGTGGAGCTTCCCCTTTTATATTGGAAAGTCCAGCTTAGGAGTGTCTCCCACAAGTTCGCCACTTGTGGTCAATGTTCTCAAGGTAGGTCAGCTTATACATGGGTTACAATGATAGTTGAATACATGACATTCCCGTTCTAAGCAAGCCTATTGCTCATGCACAGACCAGGGTGTGTTCCATATTCGGGTGTCCATCTTGGGGAGAGAGCGAGTAAAGAGGGTGTGAGTGTTTTGTCCTGCTGCTTTGAGCTTCTTGCAAAGCTACAATTAAATTATGGGGCAATATTGACAATGCCATGCCTTGTGCAAGGCTTCTGCATGATTGTGCTGCGGAGGATCCTCAGCGCACGTAGGATGATGGGCAGGAGGCCTTACCCATATCGGGTATATCGAGACAGGCATTCATACCTGCACCTGAGTGATGCAGACTGTATGAGAAGGCTGAATTTCTGCAAAGAAGTTCTAACCAAAATCTGTGAGTTAATAAAAGGAGACCTGCACCGTAGAAGCGTCAGTGGGACTGCTTTGTCAGTTGAAGTAAAGGTTACAGCTGCACTTTCATTTTATGCACCTGGATCATTCCAGGCCACAACTGGGGATGTGTGCACCATTTCTCAACAAGTAACACATGTCTGCATTCGACACCGAGATGTACAGGAACAGAAAAGGCTTCCGCTCCATTAATGTACAGCTCATGTGTGACGACATGCATCGCATCATGTCAGTCGGTGTAAGATACCCTGCGAGCACCCATGATGCGTTCATCCTACACGAGAGCGCTATATCTGCCATGTTTCAGCAGCAGCCAGAAGGGCAGCGCTGGCCACTGGGAGACAAGGGTACGGCCTTGCCACCTGGCTCATGACATCCCTATGTGTAACCCAGACAGAAGCCGACCGGGAATACAACATATCGCACATTGCGATGCGCAGCATAATAGAGAGGATCATTGGCATATTGAAGTAACGTTTCCGATACTTGGACCATTCTGGAGGCTACTTGCAATACTCCCCTGAGATTGTCGGTCAGTTCACTGTTGTGTGCTGCATGCTGCACAACTTAGCCATAATGAGGCAGCAGCAGCTGGTCGTAGAAGACCCACCTGAGGTGAGAGTGGCTGCTGAGGAGGAGGAAGCCATGCAACTACCTGAACCTACAGCGGAGGAAGGTGGGCTGTCGTGCCCCTTTAACGATTGCTCGAGCCTTGCGCCAGCAGCTCATCGTAAATGCTTTGCTGCCTGAAGGCTCAGCGGCAACTATTCCATGGACCATGTTTACTGTTTGGACCTGTTCCGTAATGTTGTGTTGTGTTAATGGAACAAATGATGGAAATTCTTCTTCTTTAGTTCAAAAAGTTGTGTTAATAATGGAACAAATAATGTAAATTATTCAGTTACAATTTAAAATATATTTTATTCAAAAGTTTAACACTTGTTTGTACTTAAATTTAATAAAAATATTCTTGCATCAAACTTTAAAGTTTTCAGTTAAGATCACTTGCAAACTTTAGGATCACTTACAAACTTTTAAACTTGTAAGTTTACATCACTTACAAAAAACTTTTAATTTGGGAACAGTTACAACAATAACAACAACAATAATAACATCAACATGGTGGTCCCTCGAATGAGGATGATTTGCTTCTACACCAAAAGGAATGACTTCGCAGATGTTTCAATGAAGGACCCAATGTTCCAGTCCTGAACTCAATGGGGGGAAAGATACCTGTGCGTGGATTTTTTTAACGTGTGGTGACTGTTGCACATCAGCCACCACACGGGCTTGACAGAGCTAGGACTTTATCCAGTGGCAAGGATTAACCAGGACGACTGGAGACCTGCTCTGCTGCATGGACCTAGTGCGCACACATATCGCAGTGTGGGCTGGCCCGTGCTGCCCCTGGGCCCTCGGCTCTTCTGGACCCCGTACCCCATTTACCGCACCTCCGCCATGATCTCTCATCGCTCCTCCGCCACAAAACATTCGCCGCACCTCCGCCACGATCTCTCACCGCACCTCCGCACCAAACATTTGTCGCACCTCCGCCTCGATCACTCGCCGAATCTCAGCCACGATCCCTCACCGTTCCTCTGCCCTGATTATCTGTCGAATTTCTGCCTCGGTCTCTCACCACTTCTCCGCCTCAATCATTCGTCACACCTCCACCACGATCTCGCGCCACTCATCCGCCCCGACCTTTCCATCCCTCTGCTGTTCCTGGGCCCCACCGATGTTCCTGCCCATGCTCCAATCGGCGACCTGGGCCTTGATGAGGGCACTGTACTGTGAGCAGCGAATAGTGTAATAAGTTGCAAGAAGTACAAGTAAATTGCTGTTTCACCTGGAAGGAGTGTTTGAGGCCCTGGACAGTGGGAAGGGAGATGATAAAAGAACAGGTCAAGAGGCCCAATGATGGAGCTAGAATTACCCTCAGGAACTCTGAGCAATGATGACATTTAGTTTTGTCTTGTTTCTTTAGCCGGTATCCTGGTAGATGCCAATAAACACAACGCAGTGCCACTGATGCAGGCAGACCGACACCCAGACCGAAGGATGAACGATTCTAATGATTGAGTGATAATCAATAGTTGATGATCAGAAAAACATACAGTCAGCTTATCTATGAAGGGTATTGCTGGATAGTTAGATTACACTATAAAAACTGAGAAAAGATTAAATCTGGCAAGTGATGGCTTGCAGCTATTTTGTACACCGACTGAGAATAAACGGGACTGCTTTACTACCATTATGGGGAAAAGTGGGATGGTTAGATTTGGCTAGAAAACAAAGTCTGATGTCATATCAATTACCTCTTGTGGCTAATAATAATAATAATAATAACAACAACAGCAGCAAAGAAAGGCAGCACCCATCTCTCCTCCACCTTATTCTAAGACCACCCGCTGCGCTTGGTCTTGGTGACTCCACCCCTGCCCGCAGGCGGTGGTGCAGTGGTTCTCGGTTGGTATCAAGCTTACTCTTTTGAGCATCTCGGGTAATGCGCACTTCTTGATGAAGGGGGGGGTGTGTGGGCAGGTGGTAATGTGGAAGGCCCGACTTGGGCCTCTTCAGAGGTTGGTTTGGGGATTGGAGTGGGAGTGGCAGTTGATTCTGTCAATGGCCGCAGGATCTGGTCATATTCCCTTCTTGCAGCAGCTACCTCCGAAATTTCCTCCCTCATGCGCCCCAACAGCATCGCAACTAGCTGCAATATTCCCTCTCTCATGTTAACCGACAGTGTATCAGGTACCTGTGACATTCCCTCCCTCATGTGCACCGATATTGTATCAACTACCTGCAACATTCCCTCCCTCATGTTCACGGACAGTGTATCAGCTAGCTGCGACATTCCCTCCCTAATGTGCCCGGACAGTATTCCCATTTCTCATGAGAGTGTTGTTACTTCTCCCGACAGTCCCGATACCTCACAATCCACCCCACTGATGGTGTCCAGGAGTGATCGTGTTAGGTCACTGCTCTCTGCACTCATTGCCATCATCTGAACCACATCTGTTAGATCCTGCACTTCAGGAGAGCGCTGTCGAGCTCTCCTTCCTCTCCTCACCCTGGGTGTGCCTCGCTGCATCCCACTGGGACTTGCAGCCTGGGACGGTGGGGCCCTGGGTGTGGCTTCACTGCACCCCACTGGAACCCGCAGCCTTGGACTGTGCGAAACCATGGAATGTCCCAACACTCGTACCACTCAGGAAAGAGGCTGGCACCTCATTGGGTGGCACCAGCCCCTCCTCCAGAGTGAGTACAACAGTGGGAACTTCATCTTCCCCTCCCCCTCCCCCTGCCCCTCCCCCTCACACCATGCTCTTGGTCTGGAAGAAATGATTGGAAAATGTTCTCTTCTTCAGGCTTGACTGCGTCTGAATCTTCTTCTGCATCGGTTAGAGCTTCATCAGGGTTGGCCTCAAGTTCTGCAAAATATAACAGAAAAGATAAGTGGTTAGCAGAAGAGGAGGGGGCAGAGTGGCATGAGTAGGCACACACAGCGCAGGCAACAGGCTCATTAGAAGGTACACGATGAATGATAGCCCATTGCATCGACCGAAGCGTAGCTGCTGGAGACATCCCCATGAACCAAAGCATGGCTAGCCTGCGCAGTAGTTAACTTTTAGCAAAGCCAGACTGTGGTATTTGCAGGACTTACCCTCTCCCTTGAGTGTGGGCCCAGGCAGAAAGGGTCTACGGGATGGTAGAAAAGGAGGTGCTCGCATGTGCATATGCAGTAAAAAAAATGCACCAGTACCTGTTTGGCAGGAAATTTGAGCTGGAGACAGATCACAAACCCCTAACGTCCCTTTTGGCCGACAACAAGGCCATAAATGCGAATGCATCGACCCGCATACAGAGGTGGGCACTTACGTTAGCTGCCTATGACTATACAATTTGGCACAGACCGGGCACCGAAAACTGCACCGATGCAGTCAGCAGGCTCCTACTAGCCACCACTGAGGGGACAACTGAGCATGATGCTGAGATGGTCATGGCTGTTGAAGCTTTCAAAAGCGAAGACTCACCAATGACAGCCCGTCACATTAAAGTCTGGACAAATAAAGACCCGCTACTGTCTTTAGTTAAGAAATGTGTCCTAAATGGGGACTGGGCAGCCATGTTCGGGGCATGCCCTGAGGAGTTTAAACCGTTTCATAGGCGCAAGGATGAATTCTTGATTCAGGCCGATTGCCTACTGTGGGGAAACCGAGTAGTCATGCCCCAGATGGGCAGAGAGGTGTTTATCAGAGAACTTCACAATGAGCACCCGGGCATTGTCATGATGAAGGCAATTGCCAGGTCACATGTTTGGTGGCCAGGGATAGATGCAGATCTGGAACTTTGTGTTCTTCACAGGTGCAACATGTGTGCTCAGCTGGGCAACGCGCCCAGAGAAGCCCCCCTTAGCCCCTGGTCCTGGCCCGCCAAGCCATGGTCATGCATCCATGTGGACTACGCAGGTCCTTTCATGGGAAAAATGTTTTTGGTTGTAGTAGACGCCTACTCCAAATGGATTGAGTGTGCCATTTTAAATTCAAGCACATCCTCTGCCACGGTAGAAAGTCTACAGGCAATGTTCGCCACCCATGGTCTACCGGAAGTCTTGGTCAGCGACAATGGCCCGTGCTTCACAAGGACTTCCAGGACTTCATGGCAGGCAATGAAATCAGCCATGTCAGAGAGGCACCGTTTAAGCCGGCCTCAAATGACCAGGCAGAACGAGCAGTGCAGATAATCAAACAGGGGATGCTCAGAATCCAAAGGAGTTCCCTACAAAGCCGCTTATCACGCCTCCTGTTGGCCAATAGATCCCGACCGCACTCGCTCACAGGGGTTCCACCCGCAGAGCTGCTAATGAAAAGTACGCTCAAAACCAGGTTATCCCTTATACACCATACTATGAAAGAAATTGTTGAGAGCACGCGTCAGTCACAATGTGACTACCATGACAGGAATGCGAGGGCGCGATGTATTGATGTCAATGACCCTGTTTTTGTTCTTAATTACGCTGCAGGGCCCAAATGGCTTGCAGGCACTGATATTGCCAAAGAGGGGAATAGGATTCTGGTAGTCAAACTTATCAATGGACAAATCTGCCGCAAACACGTGGATCAAACAAAAAGGAGGTTCAGCAACCCCATAGCAGAAGCTGAGGAAGAACACAATGTCGAGTTTACTCCACCACAAGTGACCGAACACCAGAACCAAGTGGAGGAGAGCCCAGTCACTGTGGGCAGTCCAGACAGGCCTGAGGCACCGCAAACAGCAGACACTCAGGCCAGCGCCCAACAACCGGAGCCCCAACTCAGGCGCTCTACAAGGGAGCGTAAACCACCATAGAGACTTAACCTGTGATCCCAATAATACTTTGCGGGGAGGTGATGTCATGTATTCAACTATCATTGTAACCCATGTATAAGCTGACCTAAGTTGTACACCTTGAGAACATTGACCACAAGGGGGTGAACTTGTGGGAGACACTCCTAACCTGGACTTTCAAGTTTAAAAGGGGAAGCTCCACCCACCTTCATCACTTGAGGTCTTGGTAATAAAGGTAACTGGTCACAGAGTGACCTTCTCTCAAGTATGGGCCTCGTGTACATTTATACTGTATCGTAAGGACATATCATGCCGGGCCTCCTCCTGTTTGAGTTCTCCCTTTTTTGTTGTGTGCCACTTTCCTCTGCAAAGATGAAAATATAACTTTTTAGAGAAGCTGTCTTTCTGCTGGGTGGGACATACAGATGGTCATATTTATAATTGCAATTCCAGTGAATTAACAGAGGAAGACACAAATAACCTTCCGGAAATACTAGGGAACCGAGGGTCCAGCAAGAAGGAGGAACTGAAGGAAATCCTTATTAGTTAGGAAATTGTGTGAGGGAAATTGATGGAATTGAAGGCTGATAAATCCCCAGGACTTGATTGTCTGCATCCCAGAGTACTTAAGGAAGTGGCCCAAGAAATAGTGGATACATTCGTGATAATTTTCCAACAATCTATCGACTCTGGATCAGTTCCTATGGACTGGAGGGCAGCTAATGTAACACCACTTTTTAAAAAAGGAGGGAGAGAGAAAAAGCTACGGGTGCTGACGGAATCTCTGCTGAGGCATTGAAGTATGGCGGAGAGACACTGCTGGCGCGAATACACGGCCTCAGCTCTCTCATCTGGAGGGAGGAGAGCATGCCGGGGAATGTCAGAGATGTAGTAATCATGACCATCTTTAAAAAAGGAGACAAGTCTGACTGCGGTAACTACAGAGGAATCTCCCTGCTATCAGCCACTGGGAAAGTCGTCGCTAGAGTCCTCCTCAACTGTGGCCAAAGAGCTCCTCCCGGAGTCACAATTCAGATTTTGCCCCTTATGGGGCACAACGGATCTGATTTTTGTAGCGCGACAGCTACAGGAAAATTGCAGGGAACAGAGCCAGCCCTTATACATGGCCTTCTTCGACCTTACAAAGGCCTTTGACACTGTCAACCGCGAGGGTCTATGGGGTGTCCTCCTCCATTTCGGATGCCCCCAAATGTTCGTCACCATCCTCCGACTGCTCCTCGACGACATGCAGGCCGTGAACCTTACCAACGGATCCATCACAGACCCAATTCATGTCCGGACCGGGGTCAAACAGGGCTGCATCATTGCCCCAACCCTCTTCTCAATCTTCCTCGCCACCATGCTCCACCTCACAGTCAACAAGCTCCCCGCTGGAGTGGAACTAAACTACAAAACCAATGGGAACCTGTTCAACCTGCGCCATCTCCAGGCCAGATCCAAGACCACCCCAATCTCTGTCGTCGAGCTACAGTACGCGGACGACACCTGCGTCTGCGCACATACAGAGACTGCACTCCAGGACATAGTCGACGTATTTATGAGGTGTACGAAAGCATGGGCCTTATGCTAAACATGCGTAAGACAAAGGTCCTCCACAAGCCTGTCCTCACTGCACAGCACTGTCCCCAGTCATCAAGATCCACGGCGCAGCCCTGGACACCATGGACCACTTCCCATATCTTGGGAGCCTCCTATCAACAAGAGCAGGCATCGACGACAAGATCCGATACCGCCTCCAGTGTGCCAGTGCAGCCTTCGACCACCTGAGTAAAGGAGTGTTTGAAGACCAGGCACTCAAAACTGCCACCAAGCTCATGGTCTACAGGAGTTAAGTAATACCTGCCCTCCTGTATGGCTCAGGGACATGGACCATGTACAGCAGACACCTCAAGTTGCTGAAGAAATATCACCAACGATGTCTCCGCAAGATCCTACAAATCCCCTGGGAGGACAGGCGCACCAACATCAGCGTCCTCATTCAGGCTAACATCCCCAGCATTGAAGCACTGACCACACCCGATCAGCTCCACTGGGCAGGCCACATAGTCCGCATGCCAGACACGAGACTCCCAAATCAAGTGCTCTACTCGGAGCTCCTTCATGGCAAACGAGCCAAAGGTGGGCAGCGGAAATGCTATGAGACACCCTCAAAGCCTCCCTGATAAAGTGCAACAGCCCCACTGACACCTGGGAATCCCTGGCCCAAGACCGCCCTAAGTGGAGGAAGTGCATCCGAGAGGGCGCTGAGCATCTCGAGTCTCAACGCCGAGAGCATGCAGAAATCAAGCGCAGATAGCGGAACGAGCGTGCGGCAAACCAATCCCACCCACCCCTTCCCTCAACGACTATCTGTCCCACCTGTGACAGAATCTGTGGCTCTCGTATTGGACCGTTCAGCCACCAAAGAACTCACTTCAGGAGTGGAAGCCTATGATGATGATGCCTATTTAAAAAAGAACGGAGAGAGAAAAAGAGAAATTATAGACCGGTTAGCCTGACATCGGTAGTGGGGAAAATGTTGGAATCAATTATTAAAGGTGAAATATCAGCTCATTTGGAAAGCAGTGACAGGATCGGTTCAAGTCAGCATGGATTTATGAAAGGAAAATCATGCTTGACAAATCTTCTAGAATTTTTTGAGGATGTAACTTGTAGAGTGGACAAGGGAGAACCAGTGGATGTGATGTATTTGGACTTTCAAAAGGCTTTTGACAAGGTCCCACACAAGAGATTAGTGTGCAAAATTAAGGCAAATGGCATTGGGGGTAATGTATTGACGTGGATAGAGAACTGGTTGGCAGACAGGAAGCAAAGAGTGGGAATAAACTGGTCCTTTTCAGAATGGCAGGCAGTGACTACAAAACATAGAAACATAGAAAGTAGGTGCAGGAGTAGGCCATTCGGCCTGTCGAGCCTGCACCGCCATTCAATGAGTTCATGGCTGGTCATGCAACTTCAACACCCCATTCCTGCTTTCTCCCCATACCCCTTGATCCCTTTAGCCGTAAGGGCCACATCTAACTCCCTTTTGAATATATCTAAAGAACTGGCCTCAACATCTTTCTGTGGCAGAGAATTCCACAGGTTCACGATTCTCTGAGTGAAGAAGTTTCTCCTCATCTCGATCCTAAATGGGTTACCCCTTATCCTTAGACTGTGACCCCTGGTTCTGGATTTCCCCAACATCGGAAACATCGGGAACATTCTTCATGCATCTAACCTGTCCAATCCCGTCAGAATTTTATATGTTTCTATGAAATTCCCTCTCATTCTTCTAAATTCCAGTGAATATAAGCCTAGTCGATCCAGTCTTTCTTAATATGTCAGTCCTGCCATCCTGGGAATCAGTCTGGTGAACCTTCGCTGCACTCCCTCAATAGCAAGAATGTCTTTCTTCAGATTAGGACTCCAAAACTGCACACAATACTCAAGGTGTGGTCTCACCAAGGCCCTGTACAACTGCAATAAGACCTCCCTGCTCTGATACTCAAATCCCCTCGCTGTGAAGGCCAGCATGCCATTTGCCTTCTTTACTGCCTGCTGTACCTGTATGCCTACCTTCAATGACTGATGTACCATGACACCCAGGTCTCGTTGCACCTCCCCTTTTAATAATCTGTGACCATTCAGATAATAATCTGTCTTCCTATTTTTGCAACCAAAGTTGATAACCTCACAATTATCAACATTATTCTGCATCTGCCATGCATTTGCCCATTCACCTCACCTGTCCAAGTCCCCTTGCAGCCTCCTAGCATCCTCCTCACAGCTCGCACTGCCACCCAGCTTAGTGTCATCTGCAAACTTGGAGATATTACACTCAATTCCTTCATCTACATCATTAATGTATATTGTAAATAGCTGGGGTCCCAGCACTGAACCCTGTGGCACCCAACTAGTCACTGCCTGCCATTCTGAAAAGGACCCATTTATTCCCACTCTTTGCTTCCTGTCTGCCAGCCAGTTCTCTATCCACGTCAATACATAATCCCCAATACCATGTGCCTTAATTTTGCACACTAATCTCTTGTGTGGGACCTTGTCAAAAGTCTTTTGAAGGTACAAATACACCACATCCACCGGTTCTCCCTTGTCCACTTTACTAGTTACATCCTCAAAAAATTCTAGAAGATTTGTCAAGCAGGATTTCCCTTTCATAAATCCATGCTGACTTGGACCGATCCTGTCACTGCTTTCCAAATGCGCTGCTATTGCATCTTTAATAATTGATTCCAACATTTCCCCCACTACCGATGTCAGGCTAACTGGTCTATAATTCCCTATTTTCTCTCTCCCTCCTTTTTTAAAAGGTGGGGTTACATTAGCTACCCTCCAATCCATAGGAACTGAACCAGAGTCTAAAGAATGTTGGAAAATGACTACCAGTGCATCCACTATTTCTAGGGCCACTTCCTTATGTATTCTGGGATGCAGGCTATCAGGCCCTGGGAATGTATCAGCCTTCAGTCCCTTCAATTTCCCTAACACCATTTCCTGACTAATAAGGATTTCCCTCAGTTCCCCCTTCTCGCTAGACCTTTGGTCCCCATTATTTTCGGGAGGTTATTCGCGTCTTCCTTAGTGAAGACAGAACCAAAGTATTTGTTCAAATGGTCTGCTATTTCCTTGTTTCCCATTATAAATTCCCCTGATTCTGACTGCAAGGGACCTACATTAGTCTTCACTAATCTTTTTCTCTTCACGTATCTATAGAAGCTTTTGCAGTCAGTTTACTCTCATACTCTATTTTCCCCCTCCTAATTAAACCCTAGTCCTCCTCTGCTGAATTCTAAATTTTTCCTAGTCCTCAGGTTTGCTGCTTTTTCTTACCAATTTATATGTCTCTTCCTTGGATTTAACACTTTCCCTAAGTTCCCTTGATAGCCACGGTTGAGCCACCTTCCCTTTTTTATTCTTACGCCACACAGGGATGTACAATTGTTGTAGTTCATGCATGTGATATTGAAATGTCTGCCATTGCCTACCAACCCTTTAAGTATCATTCTCCAGTCTATCCTAGCCAATTAACGTCTCATACCATCGAAGTTTCCTTTCTTGAAGTTCAGGACCCTAGTCTCTGAATTAACTGTGTCACTCTCCACCTTAATGAAGAATTCTACCATATTATGGTCACTCTTCCCCAAGGGGCCCTGGACGACCAGATTGCTAATTAATCCTCTCTCGTTACACAAGACCCAGTCTAGGATGGCCTGTTCTCCAGTTGGTTCCTCGACATATTGGTCTAGAAAACCATCCCTTATACACTCCTCCATAGTAATGCAACCAGTTTGGTTAGCCCAATCAATATGCAGATTAAAGTCATCCATGTTAACTGCTGTACCCTTATTGCACGTGTCCCTAATTTCCTGTTTGATACCATCCCCAACCTCACTACTACTGTTTGGTGGTCTGTACAGGCCTCACACTAATGTTTTCTTTCCTTTGGTGTTTCGCAGCTCTACCCATATAGATTCCACATCATCCACACTAATGTCCTTCCTTACTATTGCGTTAATCTCCTCTTTAACCAGTAACGCTACCTCACCTCCTTTACCTTCCTGTCTGTCCTTCCTGAATATTGAATACCCCTGGATGTTGAGTTCCCAGCCTTGGTTACCTTGGAGCCATGTCTCCGTAATCCCAATTACATCATATCCGTTATCAGCTATCAGCACAGTCAATTCATCCACCTTATTACGAACGCTCCTCGCATTGAGACTCAGAGCCTTCAGGCTTGTTTTTTTTAACATTCTTTGTCCTTTTAGAATTATGTTGTGATGCGGCCCTTTTTGATTTTTGCCCATGATTTCTCTGCCCTCCACTCTTGCTTTTCTCCTCCTACCTTTTGCTTCTGCCTCCTTTTTACTTCCCTCTGCCTCCTTGCAGAGATTCCCATCCCCCTGCCTTTTTAGTTTAAACCCTCCCCAACAGCACTAGCAAACACTCCATCTAAGACATCGATTCTGGTCCTGCCCAGGTGCAGACTGTCCGGTTTGTACTGGTTCCACCTCCCCCAGATCCGGTTCCAATGTCCCAGGAATTTGAATCCCTCCCCCTTGCACCACTCCTCAAGACACCTATTTAGCTGAGCTATCCTGCAATTCCTACTCTGATTAGCATGTGCCACTGGTAGCAATCCTGAGATTACTACCTTTGAGGCCCTACTTTTTAATTTAACTCCTAGCTCCTTAAATTCGGCTTGTAGGACCTCATCAAGAGATTAGTGTGCAAAATTCAAGCACATGGTATTGGGGGTAATGTATTGATGTGGATAGAGAACTGGTTGGCAGACAGGAAGCAGAGAGTCGGGAGAAACAGGTCCTTTTCAGAATGGCAGGCAGTGACTAGTGGGGTGCAGCAGGATTCAGTGCCGGGACCTCAGCTATTTACAATATACATCAATGATTTAGATGAAGGAATTGAGTGCAATATCTCCAAGTTTGCAGATGACACTAAGCTGGATGGCAGCGTGAGTTGTGAGGAGGATGCTAAGAGACTGCAGGTTGACTTGGACAGGTTAGGTGAATGGGCAAATACATGGCAGATGCAGTATAATGTGGATAAATGTGAGGTTATCCACTTTGGTGCCAAAAACAGGAAGGCAGAATATTATTTGAATGGCGACAGATTAGGAAAAGGGGAGGTGCAATGAGACCTGGGTGTTGTGGTACATCAGTCATTGAAAGTTGGCGTGCAGGTACAGCAGGTGGTGAAGAAGGCAAATGATATGTTGGCCTTAATAGCTAGGGGATTTGAGTATAGGAGCAGGGAGGTCTTACTGCAGGGCCTTGGTGAGGCCTCACCTGGAATATTGTGTTCAGTTTTGGCCTCCTAATCTGAGGAAGGACATTCTTGCTATTAAGGGAGTGTAGCGAAGGTTCACCAGACTGATTCCCAGCATGGCAGGACTGACATATGAGGAGAGACTGAATCAACTGGGCCTGTATTCACTGGAGTTTAGAAGACTGAGAGGGAATCTCATAGAAACATATAAAATTCTGACAGGATTCAACAGGTTAGGGGCAGGAAGCATGTTCCTGATACTGGAGAAGTCCAGAACCAGGGGTCACAGTCTAAGGATAAGGGGTAAGCCATTTAGGACCGAGATGAGGAGAAACTTCTTCACTCAGAGATTTGTTAACCTGTGGAATTCCCTACCGCAGAAAGTTGTTGAGGCCAGTTCATTAGATATCTTCAAGAGGGAGTTAAATATGGCCCTTACGGCTAAAGGGATCAAGGGCTATGAAGAGAAGGCAGGAAATGGGTACTGAGGTGAATGATCAGCCGTGATCTTATTGAATGGTGGTGCAGGCTCGAAGGGCCGAATGGCCTACTCCTGCACCTATTTTCTGTTTCTATGTTTCTATATTACTTGCACTAGCTACTTGACCAAGGTCCTGCCACTTCTTTTTGCACTGGCCTCCAGACCTCGGCGTGATCACCATTGCACAGTAATCTTCTGCAAGTTGGTTCCAGTGTTTCTTCATTTCTTTTGGTGAAACGTTTACGTGACCTCTGCTGGTGTCCGGCTCATGCCATCTGACCTCAATTACAGTAACCACTTTCTCTTGTGAGAAATTCTTGTCCTTGAGCCGCATTTCATATTACAGCTCTGATTTTAAGTTCTCACACACCACTCAGAATTAAAGTTCTCACACTCAACTGGCTCTTTAAAAATGGCTGAATGCAGACCAGGATGTGTTCTGGGCATAGCAGTCACATAAAAAATGTCATACTTTTTTTGCGCACGCGCAGAAGTGGCGGGCCTCCTTTTTTCTGCGCAGACATTAGGCTCCACCCACCGAAGCTAAAGGACAGAACGGGGAAACTTTCACGTTTGTTTGAGCGTAGTCGGGGCCAAAAAACGGCATTGGGGAAAATTAAGCTCAGAGTCCTGTCACTGGTGAATTGCTCGCCAGTTTTGTGTCGCAAATGGTATTGTTGACATTGGTTGACAATTCTAGAAATATAGACCAATGAAAGAATTCTCCAATATCTGTTGGCTGCATGATAGCAGGAAAACCCAGCAGCTAATCTCTGCTGCTACCAAGATATTGTTTGGCCATTCAACACCGTGTAAACAGAAACAGCACCAACTTCCAAATTTTGGAAAGTCACGCTCCACCATCACCGTGTACAATCTAATGAGCAACTTGTTAAAGTAGCAGGCCTACTCCACAAACTAATTAGCAGAAAACTTGTTGCTGTCCAATGACGTTGTCTAATTAGGATCAATGAAATACAAACTAAATTTGTGCCACATAATCTTGTAAAGATTATCCTGATCCATATACTGACCCAAAGGGAAGTATTGGGCACTATTTTTCCTTTTGATTTTAGAGAGGGTAATGAGTAATTGCAAGGCAGTAAACACACTGCGCGATTCAGGTGTCATCTTAAAGCACACGAGCCAAGCTTCGATGGTTCATAACCTTCAGTGAGATTAAATAACTGCGTGAAATCACTCTTGTGTATTTGTTATCTTTTGTAACATGTATTGAGCAGTTAATGGAAACAGTTTTATTTAATTTTACTCATTTGGTGGGCAGGACACTCCATGTAATGTCCTTGATGTAATTACTGCAATTTTATGAAGTGATGAGTGGAAGCAATTACCAGAAAATAGCAGTCAGATCTTTTTACATTCTGTTTTTTTATTGCTGAATCCAATTTTACTCCAGTTTATTTCTACTCATATCCATTCTATGCCACCATTTCATGATGGTGCAATTGAAAAAAGTACAGCCATCAGATGAGTTCGGTGGGGTGAGTTGTATGAGCTGGGAGCTTCTTCCGTTGTGCTGGGACATGTCACCCAGCGACAATCAAGGAGCGATTCATTTTACAGCTGCATAGAGGATTGAGCATGATTAACGCTAGAACTCGTGTTCGGAAGCTCCCTCACTTGGCTCAGTTGGCAAAGGCTGTGTGTAAGAATGAGGTGATGCTAATAGGTCCCGGATTTGATTCTGAGTTAGCTGATATCAGCCAGGGTTGCAACAGTTAACCTTCGTGCCTGTGAGCTGGGAAGGGGAAATAAAAGTCAGGACTCCCACTCCTGATATATATCCCACTTTGAATATTAAGGGAATCAAGAGATATGAGGCTAGTGCAGGAAAGTGGAGTTGAGGTAGAAGATCAGCCATGATCTTATTGAATGGCGGAGCAGGCTCGAGGGGCCGAGTGGCCTACTCCTGCTCCTAATTCTTGTGTTCTTATGCTCTTATGATCACCTTGCAGTGATTCTTTGGGGCAAAGTACACATGTGTGCGTTTTGAGTAAGGACAGCTTGTAAGGACGATGCCTCTCCTGTCAACATTCACCCAAAGCTAGAACATGGAAACCAGCCACTTGGGCAAATACCAGAGGGTGGCCACTGGCCACTGTCTGTGGGAAGAGACCTTACGTAAGTCATCATCTTCAGGAAAGGAGGCATTTTGGTGTGGGGGGGAACCCAAGCCACAATTGATACAATTGACTGTGCACAAACTGTTACTGCACAAGTAGCACATAATGCAGTAATGCAGACATTTACTGCAAGTCCTCATATCATGAATCAATTCAGGCGCTTTGACCAAAGCATCAATTCAACAATGATTAAGGGATAGAGCTAACTAAAATAAGCCAGATGGCTGGATCACATATTTAAAAATCTGGTGGAAAATTTCCTCTGTGTATTGTGTAACACAACTCAATCTTTATAAGTAAGTGCTTGATTTTGCTACGCATAGTGGTAATTAGTCATTGAATTAATGTAAATACTATTTCCAGGCACATTGCTACTTCCATATTTATCAGTTCAGAACTTTTTGCCGTGAATCAAATGTTCGCTATAGTCCTTAGTCTGAGACAGATTTGATGTTCAAAATCCTGTACAGCGCAAACAGCATATGCTGAGCGATTGTTTGGAAGTACCCTGCTTGATAATAACTGGACTATCGGAAACTCTAACAACAACAACAGCTTGTATTTATATAATGCCCTAAACGTAGTGAAATGTCCCAAGGTGCTTCACAGGAGTATTATGAGACAAACAATTTGACACCGAGCCACATAAGGAGAAATTAGGGCAGGTGACCAAAAGCTTGGTCAAAGGGGTAGGTTTTAAGGACTGTCAAAGGAGGAAAGAGAGGTAGAGAGGAGGAGAGGTTTAGGGAGGGATTGCCAGTGCTTAGGGCCTAGGCAACAGAAGGCACGGCCACCAATGATTGAACGATTATAAACAGGGATGCTCAAGAGGGCAGAATTAGAGAAGCACAGATATCTCAGGGGTTGTGGGGCTGGAGGAGATTACAGAGATAGGGAGGGGGCGAGGCCATGGAGGGATTTGAAAACAAGGATGAGAATTTTGAAATTGAGGCATTGCTTAATCGGGAGCCAACTTAAGTCAGTGAGCACAAGGGTGATGGGTGAGTGGGACTTGATGCGAATGAGGCAGCCGAGTTTTGGATCACCTCAAATTCACATACTGTAGATTGTGGGAGGCCAGCCAGGAGTGCGTTGGAATATTCAAGTCTAGAGGTAACAAAGACATGGATGAGGGTTTCAGCTGAAATGAGCTGATGCAGGGGCGGAGACGGATGATGTTACGGGGGTGGAAATATGCGGTCTTAGTTATGCTGCAGATATGTGGTCGAAAGCTAATTTCAGGGTCTGATATGACACCAAGATTGCGAACAGTCTTGTTCAGCCGCAGACAGAAGTTGGGGAGAGGGATGAAGTCAGTGGCTTTGGAACGGAGTTTGTGGTGAGGACCGAAAACAATGGCTTCGATCTTCCCGAGGTAATTATATTAATTTGTCCGCTGAAAGGATTGCACTGGCCACTCTGCATGCACAGCCATTTCTAGAAGTTCACAGATCCTTTCACTGTGAGGTGTCAGATTCATTCAGTTCCCCAAATCGGAAGAGCAGCGCCCTGTCTTTATGCAATTGCTGCATGTCCGCAAATTGTGAAAGGTGTGCTTTGTAGCAATGTTGAGATGTGGGCACTGTGACAGATCAATCTTGAGTGACATTATAAAAGACACTCAGTCGAATGTTTCACCCACTGGCAGGTTAGTGCTGTGTTGGGTCTTCTGCCTGCCCACGTGACTCCACTGCTAACTCACTGATGAGCCCTGCAGGGTGGGTATGGGCTGTAATAGCACTCCTGATTGGATTACTGCTGCTAGGAGGGTTGGAAGTAAAGTGCTGCTGCAACCAGTTAAAGGCAATCACATTTTTCAGCACACCTGCTAGAATGGCTGAAGGAGGGGGGTTGAGGGGGCGAGGAAGAATCAGCAGCAGGAAGGGCTGCCAGATTCACTGATACATTCACCGAGGTGTTGCCGGTTGAAGTCAGCGTAAGAAGGGATCCTTTATTGTGCATCGAGGGTCAGAAGCCCCATAAAAGGGTAGTTTGGGCTGTATGGAGAAAGGTTAAAGAAGCAGTCAGTGCAACTTCCACCATTGAAAGAACGGCCTCACAGAGCAGGATGATAAGCCTCTCAACGACGGCCAAGGTAAATCCAGGCACTGTTGCCAATCCACATCTGGTACCACTGATAGAGGTTTCATTGACCTCCTTACTTCTGATACTTCTTTTCTGTCATCACCTGGGTGACAGGGAAACTCACTTATGCAAAGGGTAAACATCAGTAAGCACACAAGCACCAGCTGAGCTCACAGCCACTCTGCCATTGCCTGCCAAGTGCTTCTGCTGGTCTTCAAGGATAGTTCATTTAAAGGCACAATGCACCTCTGATCATCATGGCATACACACACTGATATGGGGATATGGGGCAAAGACAAACCTTCATGCACATTGCTTTAATATTATCTTCACTCCCACAAAGGAAAAGGTGGCATACAGCCACAAACAAGGATCGGCAACTGGGGGAGGAAGATGAGTGCTGAAAACCCTTGGAGTAATTTTGAGTTTGTGCGATAGTGTAAAATGGATGATAGAGAATCGGCAGCCCGTTTTACATCTCTCTTAATTTTTATTTCCAGACATTCACATGCTTGGGCTTGGAATTTGCTGGAGTGGGACATCTCATACCCAGTTAATTTAGATTGTTTCCTGCACCATTCAGCTCAAAATATGTTGCTGGAAGTGCGAGCGGATAATGGCGCAGTGACAAAATCGGGGCATCTGGGACATTGGCAAACAATGGGACCGAAAGTGTACCTCCTTAACCAATCAGATTAAAGGATTGAGAAATAAACAGAGGAAGGATTGAGAAGGACGGTGAATTAGAGTGGGTGAATTCAATGTACAAATCAGGTACAGAAAGAGATATAAAGAGAGGGAGAGAAAGCTTGGATTAAGAGAGAAGGAGAGAAAAAAGAGAGACAGGCGGACATTGTCCTGGAGGTGGTGAATAGCTTGAGGTTGGTACCTAAGTAGCCTACTTGATATCCGAGAAATCTATTTTGATTGATGGATCTGTCATTGTAAGAAATATTTTATAGTGTGTCTAGCCTCCTTTCATCTACCTGGATTCCTGAGGTCTGGAAATCCTGGCCTGCTGCTGTTAAACATAAATCTTGAGTTAAAATAGAGCTTCCTTAAAAGATTTTACTGACTGACCTGCCTCCTGAGAGTGGGTTGGTAACCGCCTCCTGCAAGCAAAAATTGACAGGATGGAGGCGAGATGGGGTCAGATTTCCCATTTAAACATTTTTTAACATCCCACCCCTCTCCTCCCCACCCCTCTCCTCCCCACCCTTCTCCTCCCCACCCTTCTCCTCCCCACCTACCCTGGGAGGTTAAAATTACCCTCAATGTCTTTCAGAACATAAGAACACAAGAAATAGGAGTAGGAATAGGCCACCTGGCCCCTCAAGCCTGCTCCGTCATTTAATAAGATCACGGCCGATCTGATGATGGACTCAGCTCCACTTCCCTGCCCGCTCCCCATAACCTTTTATTCCCTTATCGCTCAAAAATCTGTCTATCTCCGCCTTAAATATATTCAATGACCCAGCCTCCACAGTTCTCTGGGGCAGAGAATTCCACAGATTTACAACCCTCTGAGAGAAGAAATTCCTCCTCACCTCAGTTTTAAATGGGCGGCCCCTTATTCTGAGACTTTGTCCCATAGTTTTAGTTTCCCCTATGAGAGGAAATATCCTCTCTGCATCCACCTTGTCGACCCCCCTCTTTATCTTATATGTTTCGATAAGATCACCTCTCATTCTTCTGAACTCCAATGAGTATAGGCCCAACTTACTCAACCTATCTTCATAAATCAACTCCCTCATCTCTGGAATCAACCTAATGAACCTTCTCTGAACAGCCTCCAATGCAAGTATATCCTTCCTTAAGTACGGAGACAAAAACCGTATGCAGTACTCCAGATGTGGCCTCACCAATAACCGTACAGTGGTAGCAGGACCTCTCAGCTTTTATACTCTATCCCCCTTGCAATAAAGGACCTCCCAGAGTGCTTCACAGACAATGAAGTATATTTGAAATATTGTCACTGTTGTAATGTAAGGAAATATAGCAGCCAAATTGTGCACAGTAACGTCCCATAAATAGCAATTAAATACATGACCAGATAATCTGTTTTTGGCAATGTTGGTTGAGGGATAAATGTTGGCCAGGACACCGGAAGAACTCCCTTGCTCCTCTTCAAATAGTACCATGGAATTCTGTTATATATGTGGACTTGTATTTATTCTGTACAGCCACCAGAGGGCTCATTCCCCGGAGTCCCAAGGGATCCGATAATCCCTTGGGAGCACAGGTATTCAAGAAGGCTTCACAGGTTGGAGAGGCACTCTGGAGACCTGCAATAAAAGACGACAGTCACACTTTACTTTGAGCTCACAGTGTTCAGTCTGACTCTTTCTCCATACACAACAACTGGCGACGAGATACAGATAGCGAACCCAAAGATGCAGAGAACAGTGGGCACCCTGGAGAAATTTATAGAGGGAGATGATTGGGAAACTTTTGTGGAGCGACTCGACCAATACTTCGTGGCCAACGAGCTAGATGGGGAAGAGAATGTTCCCAAACGAAGTGCGATCCTCCTCACCGTCTGTGGGGCACCAACATATGGCCTCATGAAGAATCTGCTCACTCCAGCGAAACCCACAGAGAAATCGTACGACGATTTGTGCACACTGGTCCGAGAACATTTGAACTCTGATGGCGAGGTACCGGTTCTACACCTGCAAAAGATCTGAAGGCCAGGAAGTGGCGAGTTATGTCGCCGAGCTAAGTCGCCTTGCAGGACATTGCGAATTTGAAGGACATTTGGAGCACATGCTCAGAGCCTTTTTCATACTTGACATTGGCCACGAAACCATACTTCGCAAACTTTTGACTGTAGAGACCCCAACCTTGAGTAAGGCTACAGTGATAGCCCAGGCGTTCATTGCCACCAGTGACAATACGAAGCAAATCTCTCAGCACACAAGTGCTGCTACAAGTACTGTGAACAAAGTGATGTTGTTTTCGAATCATAACGTACAGGGCAGGTCATACATACCTGCAGCTACATGTCCGCAGATGTCTCAGAGTCCACCAGCAAGGGTGATGAATGCAAGGCCATTAACACCTTGTTGACACTGCGGAAATGATCATCGTTTCCATTCATGCCGATTCAAAGGATTCATTTGCAAGGGCTGTGGAATAATGCGACACCTCCAACGAGTGTGGAGGCGAGCTGCTAAGCTTGTTAAACCTGCAAACCACCAGGTTGCAGAGGAGGATCACGACGAGTCAGAGCCTCAGATAGAGGAGGCAGAGGTACATGGAGTGCACACATTCACCATGAATTGTCCCCTGATAATGCTGAATTTTGAACTAAATGGACTCCTGGCATCAATGGAGCTGGACACGGGCGCAAGCCAGTCCATCATGGACAAAAAGACTTTCGAAAGGTTGTGGTGCAGCAAGGCCTCAAGGCCAGTCTTAACTCCAGTTTGCACGAAACTAAGAACTTACACAAAAGAACTCATTTCTGTAATCGACAGTGCTACCGTAAAGGTCTCCTACGATGGAGCAGTGCACAAGCTACCACTCTGGGTGGTACGGGCGAAGGTCCCACGCTGCTCAGCAGGAGCTGGCTGAGAAAGATACGCTGGAACTGGGATGACATCCGAGCGCTATCGCCCGCTGACGACACTTCGTGTGCCCAGGTCTTAAACAAATTTCCTTCGCTGTTCGAACCAGGCATCGGGAAATTCCAAGAAACGAAAGTGCAGATCCACCTAATTCCGGGGGCGCAACCCATCCATCACAAGGTGAGAGCAATACCATACATGATGAGAGAAAGGGTAGAGATCGAGTTAGACCAGCTACAAAGAGAGGGCATCATCTCACTGATCGAGTTCAGTGAGTGGGCCAGTCCTATTGTCCCAGTCCTCAAGGGAGACGGCATCATCAGAATCTGTGGCGATTACAAAGTAACTATCAAGCGTTTATCCCTGCAGGACCAATACCCACTACCAAAAGCCGCCGATCTCTTTGCAACACTGGCGGGAGGAAAGTCATGCACAAAGCTGGATCTGACTTCAGCCTATATGATGCATCGAAGAAGGAATCATCGAAGGCCCTCACCTGCATCAACACGCACAAAGGTCTTTTAGTTATAACTGATGTCCGTTTGGAATCCGATCAGCGGCGGCGATATTCCAGAGAAACATGGACAGTTTACTGAAGTCAGTCACGCACACCGTGGTCTTCCAGGGCGACATCTTGGTCACAGGTCGGAACACAGTCGAGCACCTGCAGAATCTGGAGGAGGTTCTTAGTCGACTCAACCGCATGGGGCTCAGGTTAAAATGCTCGGTGCGTTTTCCTGGCGCCTAAAGTGGAGTTCCTGGGAAGGAGGATTGCAGCAGATGGATCAGTCCCACCAATGCGAAGACGGAGGCAATCGAGAACGCACCGAGGCCACAGAACGTGACAGAGCTGTGGTCATTTCTGGGACTCTTGAACTACTTTGGTAACTTCTTACTGGGTCTCAGCACCCTGCTCGAACCACTACATGTCTTACTATGAAAAGGTGGTGAATGGGTTTGGGGCAAAAGCCAAGAAAATGCTTTTGTAAAAGCGAGAAAATTGTAATGCTGAAATAAATTGCTGTGTTGTATGATCCATGTCAGCATTTGGTACTAGCATGTGATGCGTCATCATATGGCTTCGGGTGTGTATTGCAACAAACTAATGATCTCGGGAAACTGCAACCGGTTGCTTATGCATCCATGAGTCTGTCTAAGGCTGCGGGAGCCTACAGCATGATTGAAAAAGAAGCGTTAACGTGTGTCTATGGGGTAAAGAGAATTCATCAATACCTGTTTGGGCTAAAATTCGAATTGGAAACTGACCATAAGCCACTTATATCCTTGTTTTCCGAGAATAAAGGGATAAATACCAATGCATTGGCCCACATCCAGAGATGGGCGCTCACATTGTCCGCATACAAATATGCCATCCGCCACAGGCCAGGCACAGAAAACTGTGTTGATGCTCTCAGTAGGCTGCCATTGCCCACCACGGGGGTAGAAATGGCGCAGCCCGCAGATCGAGCCATGGTTATGGAAGCATTTGAGAGTGAGCAATCACCCATCACTGCCTGGCAGATCAAAACCTGGACAAGCCAGGACCCCTTATTATCTCTAGTCAAAAGCTGTGTGCTTCACGGGAGCTAGTCCAGTGCCCCAGTGGAAATGCAGGAAGAGATAAGGATGAAATGTCTATACAGGCAGACTGCCTTCTGTGGGGCAATCGAGTAGTGGTCCCCAAGAAGGACAGAGACACCTTCATCAATGACTTCCACAGTACCCACCCAGGCATCGTAATGATGAAAGCGATAGCCAGATCCCACGTGTGGTGGCCCGGTACCGATGCGGACTTAGAGTCCTGCGTTCACAGATGTAATACAGGCTCGTAGTTAAGCAATGTACCAAGGGAGGCGCCGCTAGATTTATGGTCTTGGCACTCCAAACCGTGGTCTAGGGTACACGTCGACTATGCAGGCCCGTTCTTGGGTAAAATGTTCCTTGTGGTTGTAGCCGCGTACTCCAAGTGGATTGAATGTGAGATAATGTCGACTAGCACGTCCGCTGCCACTACTGAAAGCCTGCGGGCCATGTTTGCCACTCACGGCTTACCCGATGTCCTGGTGAGCGACAATGGGCCATGTTTTACCAGTGCTGAGTTCAAAGAATTCATGACCTGTAACGGGATCAAACATGTCACATCTGCCCCAGTGAAACCAGCGTCCAATGGTCAGGCAGAGAGAGCAATGCAAACCATCAAGCAAGGCTTGAAGAGGGTAACTGAAGGCTCACTGGAAACTCGCCTATCCCAAGTCCTGCTTAGCTACCGCACGAGACCCCACTCACTCACTGGGATCCCACCTGCTGAACTGCTCTTGAAAAGAGCACTAAGACAAGGCTCTCGTTAGTTCATCCTGATCTACACGAACAGGTAGAGAGTAGGCGGCTTCAACAAAGTGCATAAATGTGTCATGCGAGATTGAAGTCAATGATCCTGTATTTGTATTAAATTATGGACAAGGTCCCAAGTGGCTTCCCAACATTGTCGTGGCCAAAGAGGGGAGCAGGGTGTTTCGGGTCAAACTTTGAAATGGACTCATTCACCGGAAATACTTGGACCAAATCAAACTCAGATTCACGGACTACCCTGAGCAACCCACCTTGGACCCTACCTTTTTTGATCCCCCAACACACACACCACGGTTGACCACGAAGCAGAACCCATCATCCACAGCAGCCCAGAAGGCCCAACACCAGGCAGCCCAGCAAGGCCAGCTGCACAGCAGCCCAGCGAGGGCCAAACAAATGATTCAACACCAGCTTTCACACCGAGGTGATCAACCAGGGCAAGAAGGGCCCCAGATCAACTCACATTGTAAATAGTTATCCTATTGACTTTGGGGGGGAAGGTTGTTATATATGTGGACTTGTATTTACTCTGTACAGCCACCAGAGGGCTCATTCCTCGGAGTTCCAAGGGATCCGATAATCCCTTGGGAGCACAGGTATTTAAGAAGGCTGCACAGGTTAGAGAGGCACTCTGGAGATCTGCAATAAAAGACTAAGATCACACTTTACTTTGAGCTCACAGTGTTCAGTCTGACTCTTTTTCCATACACCACAGAATCTTTATGGTCACCTGAAAGGGAAGATGCAGCCTCGGTTTAATATCATCAAAAAGATCGCAGGTAGTGACATGACACAGTTTGCATTCTATAACAAATTGAGCACCAGTTTATATAAGTAAAATACAATAGTTGGCTGCAGGATTTCTATGCTGTAGAAGGCCTGAATTCTGTCACAAAGGAAGATAGGCAGATGAGAAGGAATAACCCTCCCTCCACCCTTGTACTGCCTTTAAACTGATTACAGAATGGTATTTGTAAATGCCTGGGAGCAGGTGGCCTGTTGGCCAGATAATGCAGCATAGCACGAGTGGTGAAAACATAAAGGGACATGTTAGATCCAGGGGAAGTGATGTAATGTTGTCTGTGGAAAGCAGGCCAGTGTTGAATAGTGGAGATGTGAACATTCTGCACTTTCGCTTGGTTGCCATAGCAAATCAGGAAGTATTTATGCAGGACTTTCTCTGAGGCAAAGGTTGAGTTCATGTTTGGGCGGAATGTACATGGGTCTGTGGAAGAAAAGGGCTTCATGGGCCTGAATGTCATTTTCTCATTGCATGTTTTATTAAGCTCTTATAAAAAGGTGAATAGGAGAGGTTCCTATCAGAGAATCCTACAGCACAGAAAGAGGCCATTTGGCCCATTGTGCCTGTGCTGGCTCTTTGAGAGGTCTATCCAATTAGTCCCACTAATTAGTCCCATCATTTGTCCTGCTCCCCTGCTCTTCCTTATTGAGAAGATAAAATGTCATCATTTAGATTAAATTGTACATCACTTTAGATTGAATTTTTATCCCATTTTAGCAATGTGACATTATTACAGTTTGACAATGGAATAGAACTCTAATGAACTCAAATTTACGAAATAAAATGAGATGAAATTGTACTGCGATAATATAGTGGAAGTTCTACAATGGCTCGACCCATTTTCCTGTGATACACTAATTAATGTCAAGCCAGAGTAAATTTTAATCAAGTCCATTAGTAAATAAATGATTGAATTAAAATTTTATTTGTTACAGAAATTCATACATAGGGTAACTTAATTTTTTTAAATTCATTTACAACACATCTATAAATTGTCCAGCCAAGGGCTCCTGCAACCTTATGTAAGAGTTGATGCTTTCAAAAGGATTTCACAGCATTAGATTACTCCATCCAACTTAGATCGTGCTTTGTGGACATGCACTCCATGTTACACCATGTGCAAGTGATTACATTTTCAGCTGTGTAGCATAAACAGGAGACAATGTTTATAACGGGATTACATGATGTAATGGAACTGGCACAATACTGGCAGGAAGTAGTACTTTAGAATAATTACAGCAATTTTCTGAAATAAAATGGTAAGAGGCTGGTTATTATTTAGTTATTGATTATAGATAAAGCCCACGTTTCTGCTTCAGTATGTTGTGTGTATGGTGCAGAAGATTTCTTGCACTGTAAACCGTGATGTGAGAAAAACTTCCCCGTTTGCCGTTGCGCTTTCAATTTGACCTTGGATTTACCATTATGGAGAGGGAGGGGGAGGGTGGGTGCACAGCTTTAGGGTCACTGCCCGTAGATTAGGTGGAGGTTACCAAAAGTCAATCTATTTTTGATCCATAATAGTCACCCTAAACAAAAGGCCTTGGTACCATATCGGAGAATAGCAGCAGTGATCGAGACTGATACAGTCATTAACCGGCTGTAACATCGAGAGTGTGAATTATTACAACAGAAGTGCCAAGAAGAAAAATAAATAACAATGGTTGATTATTTAGATACCTTCAAAAATAACAACAACATATTGTATTTATATAGCACCTTTAACATAGTAAAACATCCCAAGGCGCTTCACAGGAGGGTTTTAAGACAAAACAAATACATTTGAAACCGAGCCACATAAGAAGAAATTACGGCAGATGACCAAAAGCTTGGTCAAAGAAGTAGATTTTAAGGTGTGTCTTAAAGGAGGAAAGAAAGTTGGAGAGGTTTAGGCAGGGAGTTCCAGAGCTTGGGGCCGAGGCAACTGAAGGTATGGCTACCGATGGTTGAACGATTATAATCAGGGATGCTCAAGAGGGCAGAATTTGAGGAGCACAGACATCCTGGGGGATTGCAGGACTGGAGGAGATTACAGAGATAGGGAGGGACGAGGCCATGAGGGATTTGTAAACAAGGATGAGAATTTTGAAACTGAGGCGTTGCTTAACCGGGAGCTGAGTTTTGGATGACCTCAAGTTTACGTAGGGTAGAATGTGGGCCAGCCAGGAGCGTGTTGGAGTAGTCAAGTCTAGAGGTAACAAAGGCATGGATGTCAAAACAAAGACCTTCACCAAAAAGAACAGAATTTGAAATCAAACTTCACCCCTTTCTATCTCTGAGAAAAGAAAGGCTGATTTTCTAAGTTGTGAACATGGAAAATGACTTCCAGTATTCCATTTAGAACTTTCAAAATCTTTACGCTATCAATTGTGTTGTATGATTGGATTTTGTTTGGAAAATGTAATTCTTTTATTTACTATTGGTATTTCCTCTATATTTTTTTATTATTCTGCATCCTCCTCCGTATCATGTACCACTCCAGGTGTATGGAAAAGGGGATAGAGATATGGGAACAGAGAGGGTAACTGCAATTAGGATTATTTGCTTGCATGGAGGGTAAATGCCAACAGGGACCAGTGGGTCAACTGGCCCATATCGTAGCTTCTACATACTTTGATGCAGTCTATGGCTTAGAGGGCAAATATCCCATCTGCTTCCTTGTTACTGCCTAAACTGTGTTTCAACTGGCTGCTTGAACTTGCCTGAAACTTTCCCAGAGTGATTCATGTTTTCATTGTGCTTCCGCCTGTGGGGAACTACCAGAGCACTGCTCAGCACCCTCCCGACAGCCCGGCTGAAATCAGATGCTCACCATGCAGTAATCACGGATATAAGTGTTCGTTTCCCCACCCACCCCACCTCTCCAAGATGCAACACGTTGGAACTCAGATGAACAATATAATTGGATTGCATGTTAGTACTGTCATGTATTTCACCATCTTGCAATGACAATAGTTATGTAACTGTAACTCATGCACACTGTACCTGTACCCTTGAAATGCACACCCTGACCACAGGGGGTGAGCTTGCGGGAGACACTCCTCACCTGGGTTTCCAGGTATAAAAGGGGAGGTCCTACCCAGGGTCAGCACTCCTTGGTCCTGGGAATAAAGTGAAGGTCACAGAGTGACCGTGTCTGATATATATATGCCTCGTGTGAGTTTGTAACAAGGTGCAGAGACACTACATCTGATGACGAGAAACGGGAATCACCGAACCACGAGGATGGCCACCGGTGGCACAGAGGAACGCTACTGTGTGGGTGAGGACTGGGACGACTTTGTGGAAAGACTCCAGCAGAGCTTTGTCACAAAGGACTGGCTGGAAGAGACAGCGGCTGACAAGCGGAGGGCGCATCTACTGACCAGCTGTGGTCCACAGACTTATGCGCTGATGAAAGACCTGCCCGCACCCCAAAAGCCAGCAGACAAGTCCTTCGAAGAGCTCAGCCAGCTGATCAGTGAGCATCTCAAGCCGGCAAGTAGCGTACACATGGCCCGGCACCGGTTCTACTCTCACCAGCGTTGGGATGGTCAAAACATCTCGGATTTCGTGGCAGAACTGCGGCCAGTCTCTGTAAGTCTCTGTAAGTTCTCCGATGCCTGCAGGGGGGAGATGTTCAGGAACTTTTTCATCGAGGGCATTAACCATGCCAGCATTTTCAGGAAGCTAATAAAAATCAAGCACCTGACTTTAGAAGGGGTGGCGTTGATAGCTCAGACCTTTAGGAGACCAAGCTAACTTATGCATGCAGCCCTGGTTTTAATGTTGCGATGAACCAGGGAGTTAATGCTGTAAAAGTGATACAGAACCCCGCAGGCAGGCAAGGGCAATTCGACACGGCCCAGGCAAGCAGGCAAGGACAATTCGAAACTGCCCAGGCAGCAACAAGCTCCAGGGTGGGCCCGCAACAGGGACAATGGAAAGGGGATTGGCAATTCACGCCATCACGAGGAACAATGCATCCCGTGATGGGACCATTAACACCCTCTATCAGAGTGCTTAGAAACAGCCAAACGGGCCATCAGAGAGGAATGCCTGGGAACAGTCCTTTTGTTAACAGCACTCTCAGCTCATGTTGAAGGTGTGGGGGTAGACACACTGCCAAAAGCTGCAGGTTCCAGCTTTATACCTGTCGGATTTGTAATGTCAGTGGACACTTGGCCGGGATGTGCAAAAAGGCAGTAGCGAGGCTAGTCAACGAGACACAGGAACCAGACGAGGGGTCTGTAATGCAGGATGAGGCCTGGGGAACAACCATGGATGCTGTGGTTTGGAGAGTTCATGTGGCTGACGTCCACAGCTCATACACCAAAATGCCACCCATGATGATGAAAGTCTTACTGAATGGCATCCCGGTGCACAGGGAGCTGGATACGGGAGCTAGCCAGTCACTCATGAGTGCCCAACAATTGAGAGACTATGGACACACAGAGCTAGCAGGCCCAAACTGGAACGCATTGAGACACAGCTACGTACGTACACCAAAGAGATCATCCCAGTGCTGGGTAGTGCAAACTTGGTGGTAATGCATAATGGATTACAGAACCGGCTGCCACTCTGGATTGCTCCAGGAAATGGCCCCGCGCTTTTGTGGAGGAGTTGGTTAGCTGAGATGAATTGGAAATGGGGGGATGTGCTCGCCATTTCATCCGTGGAGTGAAGTTCATGCTCGCAGGTATTGCAAAAATTCGAGTCACTCTTTCAACCCGGTGTCGGAACATTCAAGGGCACTAAAGTAGTGATATGCATCACTCCGGACGCCAGACCAGTGCACCACAAAGCCAGAGCGTACGTGATGCATGAGAAAATTGAAAGTGAACTGGATAGGCTGCTCAGAGAGGGCATAATTTCGGCCGTTGAATTCAGCGACCATCGTTCCCATCCTCAAAGCAGATGGCTCGGTTAGGATTTGTGGCGACTACAAAGCCACCATCAACCGAGTGTCGTTGCAAGACCAATACCCGCGTCCGAGAGCGGAGGACCTTTTTGCCACGCTGGCAGGTGGAAAGCTATTCACGAAGCTGGACCTCACTTCGGCCTACATGACTCAGGAACTGGCGGAAGATTCCAAGCTTCTGACCACCATCACGACGCACAAAGGATTATTTGTCTACAACAGATGTCTGTTTGGCAGTCGTTCGGCGGCAGCTATCTTTCAGTGAAACATGGAAAGCTTGCTCAAGTCCATCCCTGGAACGGTTGTATTCCAAGACGACATCCTTATAACGGATCGAGACACCGAGGAACACCTCCACAACCTGCAGGAGGTGCTACGCCAATTGGATCGGGTAGGCTTGCGGCTGAAAAAGGCCAAGTGCATGTTTTTGGCCCCAGAGGTCGAGTTCCTGGGCAGGAGGGTTGCCGCAGACGGGATCCGGCCCACTGAATCAAAAACTGAGATGATTCGCCGGGCGCCCAGGCCCGGCAACACGTTGGAGTTGCGATCATTCCTGGGACTTTTGAACTATTTTGGGAACTTTCTGCCGAACTTAAGCACATTGTTGGAGCCGTTACACATGCTCCTCCATAAAGGTTATGAACGGTTTTGGGGGATTGTCAAGAATGGGCTTTCAATAAGGCGAGGAACCTGCTGTGTTCCAACAAACTGTTGACTTTGTATGACCCCTGTAAAAAACTGGTTTTAACATGCGATGCGTCATCCTACGGGGTTGGGTGTGTATTGCAGCAGGGTAACGATGACGGCCGACTCCAACCGGTGGCTTTCGCCTCCAGGTCGCTCTCCCAGGCAGAGCGTGGATACGGCATGGTAGAGAAGGAGTGTGTACGGTGTGAAAAAGATGCACCAGTACCTTTTCGGTAGACAGTTCGAGCTAAAGCCGGACCACAAGCCTTTAACATCCCTGTTGTCCGACAGCAAGGCTGTCAGCGCTAACGCGTCAGCTCGCATACAGTGATGGGCCCTCACGCTGGCTGCGTATGACTACACCATACGGCACCAGCCAGGCACCGAAAATTGCGCTGACACACTCAGCAGGCTCCCACTGGCCACCACCGAGGGGGCGTCGGAGCAGAGCGCCGAGATGGTCATGGCCATTGAGGCTTTTGACACTGTGGGCTCCCCCATCACAGCCCGCCAGATCAAACTCTGGACCAACAGGGACCCCCTCCTATCCATGATAAAGAAATGCATCCTGACTGGGAATTGGGCGCCCGCACACAGGGCGTTCCCCCAAGAAGTCAGGCTGTTTCAGAGACGGATGGATGAACTCTCCATCCAAGCTGACTGCCTGTTATGGGGAAGCCGGGTAGTCATGCCCCAGAAAGGAAGGGAAGCGTTCATCAGGGAACTCCACAGCGAGCACCCTGGCATCGTGCTAATGAAGGCCATTGCACGGTCTCAGACCTGGAACACTGGGTTCACAGGTGCACGACGTGTGCCCAGCTGGGCAATGCCCCAGGGAGGCTCTACTCAGCCCGTGGCCCTGGCCCACCAGGCCATGGTCACGTATTCACGTAGACTATGCAGGCCCGTTCATGGGGAAAATGTTCCTGATCGTAGTCAATGCATACTCGAAGTGGATTGAGTCGATTATATTGAACTCGTGCACGACATCCATCACAGTGGAGAGTCTGCGTACGATTTTCGCAACCCACGGCTTGCTGGACATCCTGGTCAGTGACAATGGCCGTGTTTTACCAGCCATGAATTCCAGGGGTTTATGTTGGGCAATGGGATCAAGTACGTCTGGACAGCGCCGTTCAAGCCGGCTTCCAATGGCCAGGCGGAACAGGCGGAACAGGCGGTCTAAGTCATAAAGCAGGGCATGCTACGCATCCAAGGACCCTTCCTTCAGTACCACCTATCGCGCCTCCTGCTGGCCTACAGGTCCCACCCGCATTCGCTCACGGGAGTCCCGCCAGCGGAACTCCTCATGAAACGCACGCTCAAGACGCGGCTGTCCCTCAGTCACCCAGACCTGGCAGACATTGTTGAGGGCAAGCGCCAGTCCCAAACCGAGCTTCATGATCGAGGCTCAAGGGGGAGGTGTATAGAAATAGATGACCCGGTATTTTTTCTTAACCATGCTTTGGGACCCAAATGGCTTGAGGACACTGTAATTGGCAAAGAAGGAAACAGGGTCATGGTGGTCAGACTAAACAATGGGCAGATATGCCGCAAACACTTGGACCAAGTAAAGACAAGGTTCAGCATAGACACGGAGGAACCGGAAGAAGAGCATGATGAGATAGTACCCACACCACTGCCAGCGTACAAGCAACAAAGACAGCCCTCAGCATGCACAGTCCTGGCGGCCAACCCGGACAGGCCTGAATCACCTCAAGTGACAGAGATGCGTGCTGAGGCTCAGCCACCAGAGCCACAACTGCGGCCCTCCACGAGAGAGCGTCGACCACCCGATAGACTTAACCTCTGAAACTAAAAGACTCAAGAGGGGAGGTGATGTCATGTATTTCACCATCTTGCAATAACAATAGTTCTGTAACTGTAACTCATACACACTATACCTGTACCCTTGAAATGCACACCCTGACCACAGGGGGTGAGCTTGCCGGAGACACTCCTCACCTGGGTTTCCAGGCATAAAAGGGGAGGTCCCACCCAGGGTCAGCACTCCTTCGTCCTGGGAATAAAGTGAAGGTCACAGAGTGACCGTGTCTGATATATACATGCCTCGTGTGAGTTTGTAACAAGGTGCAGAGACACAACAAGTACAGTTTGTAATTCTTAACTACGATGCAGTAGAATTAATAGAGAAACACACAGAAGCACAGAACATTTCAAGATTCACATTATTCTTGGAATTAACTGAATTACTATCATCTCATTATCTTTCGGTCCTGATGAGGTCTGTTACTGCAATAAGTGTGTCTGTTTTTTCCAGTTGATTAGTAGTGATTGAGAGGTACTGATTTCACTAATCATGTCAGTAATGACATTGATGCACCCTAATGAAATTGACATTGGCCGATTTCTGAAGCCAGTACTGATTTGTCTCTGGAATTGAAGGGCCAACTCCCTCCTCATCCATAAAGAGGCAAAGCTGCCAATCAGTTTCTTGCCAGGCACCCACTTTACCATGTCCTGGTACAGAAGAGGAGGCAATGAAACAGCACTAATTTGCGTCGCGGTTGAAAATTTATCACTTTCTGGATTGTCTTAATAAAAACAAATTCCAAACTGCAAGAGCCACATTGTGGATTTCACAGCACTGCAGATAAAGGGGCCGAGATTGCCCTCCAGCTGAAACAGGGTGCACGCACTGCATTTTAGCGTCCCTTACTGCCAAGATGTTAAGAGGGAAATTCCGCTTTTTCGGGCCCAAAACGGAGTGGAGTGGTAATGACCGGTGTAATGGGCTGGTTTCGGTGGTGGGTCATGGGAGTGGTGTTTGCACCGTGAAACCATTTAATCCGAACCATGCAGCTGCTCCCTGGCCTTCTCAAAGAGCAGGTTTTGCAGCTGTGTCATGACTTTGTTCTCACTTGCATCAGAGGAGATGGCTGCAAGGGAAAATTTCAGCAACGCGGAACTGGAAACTGTGGACGGAAGGAGGCGGCTACTGTTCTCTGAAAGTGGTGGGAGGCCAAGTCGGGCCGTCTTCACCGAAGCCTGGAGAAAGATTGCGGAGGAGGTTTCAGGGACCTCAATTTCACCAGCGCACCCACAACCAATGCAGGAGAAGGCTAACTGACTTTATTCGAGTGATGAAAGTGAGTACATCTTCCCCTAACACCTCACATTACATCTGCCAGACTCGCCTTCACCTTAACTTGTTTCTCACCAACACTACAGAGTAGCTGAAGTAGCTGTCGATTTCTAGGCCTGTATGTGTGCACTCACAATGGAGGATCCCTTTCATCTCAGATTCACAGCTGCATGTAATCGACCAAGACTTGCACTCATTGCCGAGGCCTCTAGAAACTGCCACTTACCAACCCTTCGTTGCTTTGCAGGCCAAGGTGGCGCAGAATGTGCAGCTCACTGATCTGGAGGAGAGGGTGCAGTGGCTAGTGGGCACGCATATTGGACTCCCTGTGGCTGCTGGATGCTTCGATGGCGCTGAGGGCAGACTGAGTAAGCGAAGGCCTTTGTGCAATGCCATCTCTCCCTCACAGTGCAATGGCCTACCTTGCTATTGCTTATGCTTGTGTGCCTGGATGATCTTGGCGGCATCTCGGATGAGGGAGATAGAGAGGGGGAGAGCTCTGTCAGCAACAGCACATACAGTGCCACACACCAGCTCAGATACTGGGAGTTGGGTAATATAGATTTAGGAGAGGGGTCTGCACTGGGTGAAGCACTGGGGCTTAGTGGGCTGCAGCATGGTGACGGGCTAAGGGAACCTCGGGTGCCATCTCTCCAGGGGGCGAGTGCGCAGCCGAGTCCTGCTGAGGAGGACTCAGATGAGCCCATCATTGTTGGGGCTTACGAACAAAGGGTGGAGGCCATGCAATCTGAGCTCTTAGCGGCAATGCAAGTGGTGCCTGAGAGGCTGTCACAAGTGGTGAGGAGTCCGCCTCCAAATTGTGGACAGTCTGCGCACACCATGAGGACCATCATTGCCAGTGCGCAGACGATGGTGGAATCCCAGAGTGAGCGTGCGGATCCAGCTGCGATGACGTGTCTCTTGGCAGCGGTGACAGCTGCCATTGACGGAATGATTGTGTCTGATCCCCACTGACACCTGAGAGTCCTTGGCCATAGACCGCCCTAAGTGGAGGAAGTGCATTCGGGAGGGCGCTGAGCTCCTCGAGTATCGTCGCCGAGAGCATGCAGAAATCAAGCGCAGGCAGTGGAAGGAGCGTGCGGCAAACCAGGTTCCCTGCCCACCCTTTCCCTCAACGACTATCTGTCCCACCTGTGACAGAGACTGTGGTTCTCATATTGGACTGTACAGCCACCTAAGAACTCATGCTAAGAGTGGAAGCAAGCCTTCCTCGATTCCGAGGGACTGCCTATGATAATGAGTGTAAGGATAGGTCTGCGTAAGAGGGGTGATAAGGAGTTGCACAAGGGTGATAATTATTTATGTGAATGTTTTGGAACCCATTGTTTGGGTCTAATAAATCTTTACTTTGTGTTTGGAATTTCTGATGAGGTCTCTCATTTTACAGTGTGGGAATGATGTGTGAGAGGGCTCACAGGTTGGCCCATGGACATGGCCAGATGCAGGCTCAACTAGGCATTGAGTTATGTGAACCGCACAGCTATGAGACGGCATTGTGCTTCCCTTCCAAGGTCACGATGGTGACGCCGCCTCCTGCATGGCTACCCACCCACATCGGCTCCTCCTCCTATGCCTCTTCCTCCTCAGCCACAGGTGCCACTGCTGACTCGTCCTCCAATGGCTGTGCCCTCATGATAGCCAGTTTGTGGAGCATGCAGCACACCGCCATGAATATGGAGACATGCTCAGGCAAGTACTGCAGTACACCCCTTGAGCAGTCCAGGCAATGCCATCCCAGGCATTCTCTGTTTGAGAATGCTCGATGATGGTCCTGGTGGCCGACAGACTGTCATTGTATGCATGGGTCCTGCCCTCAAAAGTTGATCACCATCCTCCACCTGCTCCACGATGACATGCAGGCCGTGATCCTGACCAACGGATCTACCACAGACCACAATTCACGCACGGACTGGGGTCAAGCAAGGCTGTGTCATCGCACCAATGCTCTTCTCGATCTTCTTGCTGCAATGCTCCACCTCACCTTCAATAAGCTCCCTGCTGGAGTGGAGCTAATCTACAGAACAAACGGGAACATTTTCAACCTCCGCCGCCTCCAGTTCAGATCCAAGGTCGTCCCATCCTCTATCATTGAATTACAGTATGCTCATGATAGACTGACTCGCACCCGTGTCCAATTCTATGGATACTGGAATTCCGTTCAGTTCAACTGTTAACATGATTGGTGGACATTGATGGGCTCAATGATGACCTCCGCCGTGCCAACAAGGAGTTAATTGCCTCGCATTCACACTTGATGGCAGACTCTGCTTCATCTAATGTTGTGCAGCTGCAGGCGTGTACGTTCTGCCATATGCATTCCTGCCTGAAAACAACGTTACTTTGTGTACAGTACTTGCCGATGCATCTTTATGCTGCAATCGCTGGTGGACATAAATGCCTGGGCTATCGTTATGGCTTTGCTCAGGTTCGGTGCTTCAACAGCCAATAGTTTGCGAAGGATAACCTCATGGCCAATGCCAAGCACAAAAAAGTCTCTTAACATTCGCTCCAGGAATCCATCGAATTCGCAATGTCCTGCAATGCGCCGTCAGTTCGGCGATGTAGCTCGCCACTTCCTGGCCTTCAGACCATTGACCTGTATAAAATCGATACCTTGCCATCAGAACGCTCTTCTTCGGATTTAGGTGCTCCCGGACTAGCGTACACAGTTCTTCATATGATTTGGTTGTTGGTTTCACCGGAGCAAGAAGATTCTTCATGAGGTCATAGGTTGTTGCCCCACAGACGGTGAGGAGGATCGCCCTTCATTTGGCAGTGTTCTCATTCCCTTCCAGCTCGTTGGTCACGAAATATTGGTTGAGTCGCTTCATGAAGGCTTCCCAATCATCACCTTCTGAGAATTTCTCCAGGATACCAACAGTTCTCTGCATTTTCACGTGATGGTTCGTTATCTATTACTCGTCGCCAGTTGTTAAGTCTCAAATAAAGCAATGTGACTGAGTAGTGTAGACTTGAGTAAGTGTGTCCTTAGTCTCTTTATTCTGATTCTAGTGCTGGCACAGTAAGGGAGGCCTGCTTTTATGCAGTGCTCTCAAGGGATGCTGGGATCCCTTGGGACTCCAACAGATGTGTCCTTTGCTGGCGGTAGAATTCTGGTTACCTGGTGTTGCACACATAACATAGACGATGCTTGCGTTTGCGTATACTCGGAGGTCGAAATACAAACCATCGTCAACACCTTCACCAAAGCCTACGAGAACATAGGCCTTACACTAAACATCCGTAAGACAAAGGTCCTCTACCAACCTGTCCCCGCCACACAGCACTGTCCCCCGATTATCAAAATCCATGACGAGGTCTTGGACAATGTGGACCATTTCTCATACCTGAGGCGCCTACTGTCAGCAAGGGCAGACGTCGATGACTAAGTCCAACACCACCTTCAGTGTGCCAGTGCAGCCTTCGGTTGCCTAAGGAAGAAAGTGTCTGAAGACCAGGACCTCAAACCCGGCACCAAGCTGATGATCTACAGAGCAGTAGTGATACCCGCCCTCCTTTATGCTTCAGAGACATAGACTATATACAGCAGGCACCTCAAAGCACTGGAGAAGTACCACCAAAGCTGCCTCCGCAAAATCCTGTAAATCCATTGGCAGGATAGACGCAACAACATCAGTGTCCTCGCTCAGGCAAATATCTCCAGCATCGAGGCATGAATGACGCTTGATCAGCTCTGATGGTCGGATCACATCGTCCACATGCCCGATTTTAAAATCCAAAAACAAGCGCTCTACTCAGAACTAAGACACGCCAAGCGAGTCCCAGGTGGGCAAAGGAAATGTTTCAAGGACACCCTCAAACTTGGGACTGGGAGAAATTTAGAACTCAGCAGAGGAGGACAAAGGGTTTGATTAGGGCAGGGAAAATAGAGTACGAGAGGAAGCTTGCAGGGAACATTAAGGTGGACTGCAAAAGCTTCTATTGATATGTAAAGAGAAAAAGGTTAGTAAAGACAAATGTAGGTCCCCTGCAGTCAGAATCAGGGGAAGTCACAACGGTGAACAAAGAAATGGCAGACCAATTGAACAAGTACTTTGGTTCGGTATTCATTAAGGAGGACACAAACAGCCTTCTGGATATAAAAGGGGTCGGAGGGTCTAGTAAGAAGGAGGAATTGAGGGAAATCCTTATTAGTCGGGAAATTGTGTTGGGAAAATTGATGGGATTGAAGGCCGATAAATCCCCAGGGCCTGATGGTCTGCATCCCAGAGTACTTAAGGAGGTGGCCTTGGAAATAGCGGATGCATTGACAGTCATTTTCCAACATTCCATAGACTCTGGATCAGTTCCTATGGAGTGGAGGGTAGCCAATGTAACCCCACTTTTTCAAAAAGGAGGGAGAGAGAAAACGGAATTATAGACCGGTCAGCCTGACATCGGTAGTGAGTAAAATGATGGAATCAATTATTAAGGATGTCATAGCAGCGCATTTGGAAAGAGGTGACATGATAGGTCCAAGTTTGCATGGATTTGTGAAAGGGAAATCATGCTTGACATATCTTCTGGAATTTTTTGAGGATGTTTCCAGTAGAGTGGACAAGGGAGAACCAGTTGATGTGGTGTATTTGGACTTGCAGCAAGCTTTCGACAAGGTCCCATACAAGAGATTAATGCGCAAAGTTAAAGCACATAGGATTGGGGGTAGTGTGCTGATGTGGATTGAGAACTGGTTGGCAGACAGGAAGCAAAGAGTAGGAGTAAATGGGTACTTTTCAGAATGGCAGGCAGTGACTAGTGGGGTACCGCAAGGTTCTGTGCTGGGGCCCCAGCTGTTTACATTGCACATTAATGATTTAGTCGAGGCGATTAAATGTAGTATCTCCAAATTTGCGAATGACACTAAGTTGGGTGGCAGTGTGAGCTGCGAGGAGGATGCTATGAGGCTGCAGAGTGACTCGGATAGGTTAGGTGAGAGGGCAAATGCATGGCAGATGAAGTATAATGTGGATAAATGTGAGGTTATCCACTTTGGTGGTAAAAACAGAGAGAGAGACTATTATCTGAATGGTGACAGATTAGGAAATGGGGAGGTGCAACAAGACCTGGGTGTCATGGTACATCAGTCATTGAAGGTTGGCATGCAGATACAGCAGGCGGTTAAGAAAGCAAATGGTATGTTGGCCTTCATAGCGAGGGAATTTGAGTACAGGAGCAGGGAGGTGTTGCTACAGTTGTACAGGGCCTTGGTGAGGCCACACCTGGAGTATTGTGTACAGTTTTGGTCTCCTAACTTGAGGAAGGACATTTTTGCTATTGAGGGAGTACAGCGAAGGTTCACCAGACTGATTCCCGAGATGGCGGGACTGACATATCAAGAAAGATTGGATCAACTGGGCTTGTATTCACTGGAGTTCAGAAGAATGAGAGGGGATTTCATTGAAACGTTTAAAATTCTGATGGGTTTAGACAGGTTAGATGCAGGAAGAATGTTCTCAATGTTGGGGAAGTCCAGAACCAGGGGTCACAGTCTAAGGATAAGGGGTAAGCCATTTAGTATCGAGATGAGGAGAAACTTCTTCACCCAGAGAGTAATGAACCTGTGGAATTCTCTACCACAGAAAGTTGATGAGGCCAATTCACTAAATATATTCAAAAATGAGTTAGATGTAGTCCTTACTACTAGGGGGATCAAGGGGTATGGCGATAAAGCAGGAATGGGGTACTGAAGTTGCATGTTCAGCCATGAACTCATTGAATGGTGGTGCAGGCTCGAAGGACCGAATGGCCTACTCCTGCACCTATTTTCTATGTTTCTATGTTTCCAAAGCCTCCTTGAAAACCTGGCCCAAGACCACTCAAAGTGGAGAAGAAGCATCCGAGAAGGCGCCGAACACCTTGAGTCTCTATGCCGGGAGCATGCTGAAGCCAAGCGCAGAACAGCAGAAGGAGCGCATGGCAACCCAAGCACCCCACCCACCAGTCCCTTCAACCACCGTCTGCCCCACCTGTGACAGAGGTCCCGCATTGGTCTCTTCAGTCATCTGAGAACTCATGTTAGTGTGGAAGCACCTCATCCTTGATTCCGAGGGACTACCTAAGGAGAAGAAGATTGTACGCAAGCTGCGCAGCAGTTCTAGGGTTGCACAGAGGAGTGCATAGCCCTTGTCACTAAGGAACCGGCCGCAATCTTCATTAGGACCAGTGAAGAGGCTTGGCACACCGCTCTGGCACAGTATGAAAGAATCATGCCTGCTGCCAGGAAACCGGGCAGCCACTTGCATAATCTTGCGGTTGTGGTTGCAAACAAGTTGAACATTGAGGGAGAGGAAGCCCTTACGGTTTCTGAATTGCTCAGGAGTGTGTCGGGGTGCCCTGAGACCGACATGGGTTCAGGCAATGACCCCCCGGACCGTGGGGAAGCCCGCAATGTGCAGGAATCCGGTCTGCCGCTCCAACTGCTTGTCCCTGGTCATAGGGAGTGAGAAGTAATCGGCTCTCCTCCTATACAGAGCATCTGTGACCTCCTGTATGGATGTATAGGCTGCAAACTGCGAGATGTTGCACCTGTCCACAGTGGCAGCTTGAAAGGACCCAGTTACATAAAAGTTCAGGGCGATAGTCCCGTTGCATTCCTCACACGTGTTTGCGGCTCCAATTATGCCTGCAGGAGATTGCAGAGCTCCATCGCTACGTCCTTACGGAATTGTGTCTGCGCTGGCACTGATCATCATTCATATCAGTGTATGCGAATTGGTGGCAGAAGACCCTTTGTCGATATGGCCTGGTGCCCCCACGTCTGTGCAGTCATCTTGCTGTCTGCTGTGCCTCATTGGCTTCTCCCTGCTGCTCTGCTGCCTCCTCCACCTCTGCAGGCTGCTGCTGCCCAGTATCTGGCTCCGCTGCAGGCTGGCTCAGTACCTGGTGTAGCGGGGGGGTCCGCGTACCTCACTTTCCTCCTTAGGGGACGCCGTTGCTGAGGGCCTTCCTGTGGCAGCTCTCTGGCCTCCCCTCTGTCGCCATCTCCCTGGCCCTCTCCATGCTGGGCTGCAATGATACCTGCGGCCCTTGCCCGCTGCCTCTGCAGCCTTTGCCCCCGGCACTGCCTTCTGCTCCGTGCCTCAGCAGCAAGCACAATGTATAGGAGGCGTTGGCCCGCCCCAAGCCCAGCCTCCTTGAAGTGGCCTCCCTGTTCTGCAGGTGGAAGCGCCTCCAGAACTCGCAAACCTTTATCCTTGCACTGCTAGTGAAACAACGGGAAAAAGTCGGCGACACAAAATCAACACAAAGCAGCACACCTTTAAGGCACTCCAGCGATGTGTGTCAGGAACTATGCACTCCCCGAAAAAACCTTCTCATGGCACCGCTGAGCGGTCGGACGACTTTTAAAGCAGAATGTTGCTTACGGCCCGGGCCCTCGGCAGTGTGCGCAGTGATGATGCCCTGAGGAGTGCTGGCCCTCACCAAGTGGCGGGTGGGGGGAGAAGCGGTGCGGTGATGCACATAGCGGGAAACCGCGGAAGAGCAATGGGGCTTTCAGCGGTCATTCCACGAAAAGTCGGCGGCCACTCCACTCAGCAACATGGCCGCTGATTTCCGGTGATAAGAGACCTTAAGGAGAAGGGCAATTTTGGCCCCAAATCTCAACTGCAGCATAAAATTCTCCATTATGGTGGTAATTGCAGCAGGATTTTCAGACAGTTGTAGGTTAATGGGCTCGATTTTCCATTATTTTTGCATGCATACCACCCACTTAACATCTATTTTAATGCTGAAATGAGGTGTAATGCCTATATATCGCCCATTTAGCCACAAAATGGAAACTGACGCCCATTTCTCGGTCACTTTGGCATGTACGTAACGCCGAGAAAAAATAATACCGCCCGCACACTTTTTTTGGGCGGAATCATCAGAATGGGCGGACCCAATGCTCATAATATCGCCCGCTGTTACTTTCGGCACGTAATTAACGCCGAGATTCAATAATACCGACCGCCCACTTTTTTTGTCGTAAAGATCACATTTGCCGAAACTAACGCCCAGTATATCGCCCAGTGTCACTTTCAGCACCTCGCACACATATCGCCCACAATCCCGCTCGCCGAAATAAAGGTTGTGACAAAGTTGAACTGATCTGAACTAATCACAGCGGTGTGGACGCCATTTTGTAAATCTCAGGTCGCTTCATTGAAAAGGCTGCTTCAACTTCAGGGGAGTTTGGATGTACTCTGGAGTTCTTTTCAGGTGATGTGACCATCTGAACAGACATCTTATTATACTGTGGACGATTGGATTTTACTTTAGGTGTCTTAGCGGGGAAATTTATTGCTTTTGAACAATCGGCATTATGCTTATAATTATTGGAATGGGGCCAGCCATTTCTCAGCCTGCATCGATTACAACGCAGATGCTACAGAGTGCAAATGGCACAACATCTAATCCACAGCATTATGTGCCCAGACTGATGAGGAGGACCAGACCATGCACCCCCCGCACTTACAGGGAGAAGCAGTCTCACCTCGACTTTTCCTAGAACACTTACCTTCGGAGACTGCGCTTCCACAAAGTGGTTATCAGTGAGATATGCCAGCTCATCAGGGCAGATTTGCAGCATGCCAGCATCTTCAGGCCATCACTGTCCGTCGAGGTCACGCTCATCATGTCACAGTCGTTCTACGCGTCCAGTTCCTTTCAGGCCTTCGCGGTCGACATTTGCGGTATGTCTCAGCGTGCCACACATTGCTGCATTAGAAAGGTCACTGAAGCCCTGTATGTATGAAGGATGGACTTTATCATCTTCCCTATGACCACGGAGGCACAAACTGACAGGACTCTAGGATTCTACTGAAGTGCTAACTTCCCCAAGATGCAGGGAGCAATACACTGCACGCACATCACCATGCGGGCACCTTCTCAGGATGCAGAGGTTTTTCACAACCGAAAAGGATTTCACTCCCTGAAGGTCCAACTCATTGTCGACCACAACCAGATAATAATGGCAGAGAATGCCAAATGTCCGGGCAGTTTCGATGAGGCTCACATCCTGCCTCAGAGCACAGTACCTGATATGTTTACCTGTCAGCCACAAGGTCAATGCTGGATGCTTGGTGACAACCTATATGGCCTAGTCACCTGGCTGATGACCTTCTTGCGTGACATCCACACTGAGGCCGAGAAGCGACACAATGAAAGCCACAGGGCCACACGCAATGTGGTCCAGAAAACCATTGGTGTGCTTAAGCAGCGCTTTAGATGCCTGGAGCACTCAGAAGGGGAGCTACAATACAACCCTGTTCAGGTAGCTCAATTCGTGGTCGTGTGCTGCATGCTGCATAACTTGGCTATCAGGAGGGGACAAGAATTGCCAGAAGGGACTGATGGTCCACCACAGGAGAGGGAGGAAGAGGAGGATGAGGGGCTGGATGCTGACCTAGGGACAGACAATCAGGCTGGCTATCGAGCCATGCCCATGACCCCCTCCAGACCGCAGGAAAGGGCCCGTGGTGGCTAATAGCTGCAAGACTCTTACATTAACGGCTCATAAATGAGTGCTTTGCCTAAAAGAACGTTGCTGTTATTGACAAAGCTGACACACTGCTGTGTGTGCAGCTCAGACATCAATGGTGGGCATCACCTTGGTGCCAGTTAAAGTTTAAGTTGATTGAAATTAAGTTTGATTATACCCTTTCATGTTAAGGAATCACCAGTGTGTAATGGTCCAGCTATCTGAGACAATGTGCAACAAGGTTATGTTAAATAAAAAACATTTAATATGACCATTGTTCTGAAATCATAAGTATAATGGTCAAAAACACCCCACCCTCACCCCACCCCACAACACTATTTAGAACATTGGCATCAATCAAATGGTCAACATGTCCAGCAACACAGAACACAAATGCAAACCAACAGGGTAGCCCCCTTCCCCCATACCTTACAACAAATTGCATACACCGAAATGGAGATATAACAAAGCCATCACCTGCGGACATGCAGCTCACTTTCCTTCCCGCCTCCCCTTCTTTTCCTCACCTCTACCCCTTCCCCTCCTCGTTCCACACTGCCTGGCCGAGGTGCTCCTCAGGCGGTGCCTCATTGGGGGGGGGGGATGAAGGCAGAGCCGGTGGTTGCACAGATTCGGGAGCGGGGGGTACCGAGTTGGGAACATTCTCAGATCCAGAAGCAGGAACTTGCTCCTGCCTCTCATGTATCGTTGGCACTGAGGGTGCGGAACCTAGGGGAGGAGTGCCGTGATCTGGGACCACTGGGAGGCCTGTACCACCAATGTTCCTGGCTATTGCCTCCAGGGCCTCCGCCATCCATGGAACGTACTCCGTCATGGTGCCGGAGATGCTGGCTAGCTGTCTGGATATGCCCCCCAATACCTGTAGGATCTGGTCACCTATGTCAACAGTCCTCCTGGACAACTCTATCATGTCTCCCCCCTCACGTGGCACTCGTGGAGCAGACCTGCCGCATCTACAAAACATCCGCGGGGTCGGCGCCGTCCTGGGGACACATGGGGTGCCCTGTTGCAAGGTGCTTGGGCCCGGTACCTCCAGAATGGAGGTGGGAATGACCAGAGGAGCACTAGATGGCCTTGGGGTCGAATGCCTTCTGGAGCCTGCCGATGCAGGCTCCTCAAAGTCTGCACTCTCATCCGTTGAGAACGGACGGGCGAGAGTCGTAGCTCCTCAGCACCAGATGTAAGATCGTCCGGAGAGTCCGGCCCCGTGCCCCCACCTTCTGGCCTCTGTGGTCTTGCCTTGGGACGCTCTGCTGGCTGAGCTGCAAAACACAAATGAGGTTATTAGAGGAGAAGGGGGTGCTAGGGTCACAAGGTGAGTCCAGCGCTACACACAGCACATGCACGACAAAAGCGCCACCGCTCTCAAAATCCTCACAGACATCACAGATCATGACCATCAACCCATTCTGCATTGCAATGATTCTCATGAGGCCAGCATTATTTAGAGGACACTTTTAGAAATCATCTATCATATATTATTGTTCGGATATGAGTGGGTGTGACATCTATTGACTTCACATTACGCAATGATGTTACTCCCGTGGCATCACTTCAGGTTCTGCAGCTGCCTGCGTGGCCGTCCGGTGGTGGGCCCCAACTAGTGAGTGCACCCGCTCCTCGATGTCAGTGAGGTCGCTGATGACTGGTGGCCCCCCCCACCCATTCGCCTCTGCTCGGTCCTATTCCTCGAAAGCTTCTTCTGTAAAAGGTAACAGGATGGCATGGCATGAGAGCATTGCGTGATATCATTGCTAGGTACTGTCACAGAGATTGATGCAATACATAACCAACAGATGTAATCATGATTATTATGATCACTATCATGCTTTACCTAAAGACGTACACCGTGACTGCAGGCTTTGAGTACAACATTCCCGGTAAAAGTGAAAGACCTCACATTTGATTATAGTCACTCATGACTCTTACAGGTCAAATTATTTAAATATATAAGTACATGTAAATAAACGTAATACTTATTCTTGCCAACCCGACAAGGTCGTTCCATCGTTTGCGGCACTGGTTGCCCTCACGCACCTCGTTGGTCGCCGACAAGACCACCTCTGCTATCTCGGGCCATATCTTCTGGTAGACCTTTGGGGTGGGTTTCTCACGCCCTCCCTGGGTCAAATGACTCCAGCGTGACTCGACCTCCTGCATGAGGGAGGCATTTGCCTCGGCCGAGAACCTCCTCACTCTCTTTCGTCCTCCCATTTGTTCCTCTCCCAGCTCACTGCTCTCACCAGCATCAGTCTCCACAGCATGTTGTGTCACCTCCTCCACTCCCTCCAATATGGGCACCAAATTCGTGAAAATATCTGGCGTAACAGCTACCTTTTTTTACACAATTTTCTCGAAACTCTCCCTCCTACCTCCCAAAGCAGCCAAACAAGTGCACACCACACCCACACACGCCTTCACATCCTCTCTGCTTCCTCCCTCTCTGTCTCTTATGCGCATGTAATGATGACCCCTGACCTCCTGAATCGTGGGAAACGAGCGTTGCCATGTTATTGCTAAGGATGGCAACACTTTACGGCAGAAGGTCAGAGAGATTCAATGCTAACGCCCATTTCAGATTACTCGCGGTAACGCCCAATTTTTAAAATGGAAACTAGGGGCTTTGAAAATGTGCGACAATCTGACGATCTGAAAACCCATATTTACAGCTCACGCCAGAAATAATGCCCATTTTTGGCCGATCTGCACAAAAGTGGAAAATCTAGCCCAATGTCTTTAATGATTACTTTAATTTATGTAGCTAAAAACTTGTAACAAAGTGATTGTATGGTGCAAAGAAATAATCACAATGTTGTAAATGTGTTGAATTTATCCAATAATTTTTTTTAATAGAGTGTCTGATCAGGATTTCTCTCAGAAGCTAAGAAGACTTAATCCTGATTAGTACTTTGATGGGAGACTGCCTGGGAATATCCGGTGCAGTCAGTGAGCACCGCAGGGTATAGTCATCATCATCATCGTAGGCAGTCCCTCGGAATCGAGGAAGACTTGCTTCCACTCTTAACATGAGTTCTTAGGTGGCTGAACAGTCCAATACGAGAACCACAGACTCTGTCACGGATGGGACAGAAAGTTGTTGAGGGAAGGGGTGGGTGGGGCTGGTTTGCCGCACACTCTTTCCGCTGCCTACGTTTGATTTCTGCATGCTCTCGGTGATGAGACTCGAGGTGCTCAGCACCCTTCCAGATGCGCTTCCTCCACTTAGGGTGGTCTTTGGCCAGAGTCTCCCAGGTGACAGTGGGGATGCTACACTTTATCAGGGAGGCTTTAAGGGTGTCCTTGTAACGTTTCCACTGCCCACCTTTAGCTCGTTTGACGTGTAGGAGTTCTGAGTAGAGAACTTGCTTTGGGAATCTTGTGTCTGGCATGTGAACTATGTGGCCTGCGCAGCAGAGCTAATCAAGTGTGGTCAATGCTTCGATGCTGGGGATGTTGGCCTGCTCGAGGACACTAATGTTGGTGTGTCTGTCCTCCCAGGAGATTTGTAGGATCTTGCGGAGACATTGTTCGTGGTACTTCTCCAGCGACTTGACGTGTCTACGGTATATAGTCCATGTTTCTGAGCCATACAGGAGGGCGGATGTTACTACAGCCCTGTAGACCATGAGCTTGGTGGCAGTTTTGAGACCTGATCTTCAAACACTCTTTTCCTCAGGCGGCCGAAGGCTGCACTGGTGCACTGGAGGCGGTGTTGGATCTCGTTGTCAATGCCTGCTCTTGTTGATATGAGGCTCCCGAGATATGGGAAGTGATCCAGGGCTGCGCCGTGGATCTTGATGACTGGGGGACAGTGCTGTGCGGTGAGGACAGGCTGGTGGAGGATCACAGTGCGGATTTCATCCCCTACGGGGCACAATGGACATGGTTTTTGCAGCGCGACAACTGCAGGAAAAATGCAGGGAACAGCGCCAGCCCTTATACATGGCCTTCTTCGACCTTCGACCTTGACACTGTCAACCGTGAGGGTCTATGGAGTGTCCTCCTCCGTTTCGGATGCCCCCAAAGTTCATCACTATCCTTCGTATGCTCCACGACGACATGCAGGCCATGATCCTTACCACCGGACCCATTACAGACCCAATCCACATCCGGACTGGGGTCAAACAGGGCTGCGTCATCGCCCCAACCCTCTTCTCAATATTTCTCGCCGCCATGTTCCACCCCACAATCGACAAGCTCCCCGCTGGAGTGGAACTAGAGTACAGAACCAGATGAAACCTGTTTAACCTACGCCGCCTCCAGGCCAGGTCCAAGACCACTCAACCTCCATCATCGAGCTACAGTACGCGGACGACGCCTGCGTCTGCGCACATACAGAGGCTGAACTCCAGGACATAGTCGACGTATTTACTGAGGTGTACGAAAGCATGGGACTCACACTAAACATCAGCAAGACAAAGATCCTTCACCAGCAGGGTAGAGAGGGAATAATTGACACCCACAATCACAGTAAATACGTCGACTATATCCTGGAGTTCAGCCTCTGTATGTGCGCAGATGCAGGCATCGTCCGTGTACTGTAGCTTGATGACTGAGGTTGGGGTGGTCTTGGACCTGGCCTGGAGACGGCGCAGGTTGAACAAGTTCCCACTGGTTCTGTAGTTTAGTTCCACTCCAGCGGGGAGCTTGTTGACTGCGAGGTGGAACATGGCGGCGAGAAAGATTGAGAAGAGGGTTGGGGCGATGACGCAGCCCTGTTTGACCCCAGTCCGGATGATTTAATTACTGTTTGTGTAATGTTGCTCTATTGTACATAGTATTGTTTGCTCAGCATATTTGTGGTGCCCGAGAGCACTTGCCTTAATGTTTTATCTTCCCGTCTACTGCCACTGGGGCAATTCATTATCGCCTCCACAGGTTTAACCAAAAAGATCCGTGTGAAATGAAATGTAAACAGAAAATGCTGGAATTACACAGGTCAGCATCTGAGGAGTTTTGATGATGAGTACACACAACTGAATCAGCACAACCTGACTTTTCTCTCTGCAGGTGCTGACTGACCTGCTGTGAATTTCCGGCATTTCCTGTTCTTATTTTAGATTTCCAGCAGCTTCAGTTTTTTCTTTTTTAGTTTATTATGGGAAATGCATTTGAGCAGTCGCAAAAATCCACGGTCCTGAGGGTGTGAGCCCACAGCACACAGTAATCCCGAATTCAGAGTCATTGCAATGTCAGGTAGAGACATGTCTTAGATGACAAATATGTATTGACACATGAGCAGCAGTGCCTCACTGTGCTTTCAGTGACTGCGGCTAGATTCACTGCACCAGCATTAGTTGATTTTCTTTAAAAAACATTAACGTCTAAAAGTTTGACTCCAGCTCATTCTACTCTAGGTAATGAGTTCCTGTGGTGGATATGCTTTCATTTGGTTACTAATAGTCTAAGTGGCACTGTATATTTGTATACAAGGCATTTAATTGGAGATATCTATCAAGGAGGGGTGTATAGCCTTGTATAATAAAAGCAGAAAATGCTGGAAATCTCAGTAGGTCAGGCAACATCTGTGGAGAGGAAGCAGAGTTAACGATGGTGAAGGGTCTTCGACCCGAAACGTTAACTCTGCTTCCTCGCCACAGATGCTGCCTGACCTGCTGAGATTTCCAGCATTCTCTGTTTCTATCAGATTCCAGCATTCGCAAGTATTTTGCTTGTGTATAGCCTTGTTATGGATATGTATTCATTTGATTCCTGATAATTAGTGGGGAGCAAGATATCGCCTTGTGTTACATATATATTCAATCGCCCTTATTGCTCTAGGAGGGAGTGGTTATATCGCCTTATGGTAGGTGTCTACGTACCGATCAGCTCTCCTACCATCAGCAGGAGTGTCACATGGGATATCTCAATTTCTCCTGTGGATCCCAATCTCTCACATGTTCTGTACCGGTTAATTCTACTATTTCTTGCCTCTTTTCTCACAGCAGAATGAGAGAAAACAATACATTGCTATGGAGGACATGCTTGTTTGGATCTAATGACTCTTTTCTTCCTTGTACAAACTCTTTTATAAACAACATTTGTATCCTATAATATATAATCTGTATAAACCTGTCTATATCCTTTTTACAGCCTACATAAAACTTTTATAGGCCACATGTGTACCTTGTTTGCCTCCTATATTAGCCCTAACAAGCCTGCATATATGGCATATAAACCATATAAAAGCCCAGTTTTCAGATGTGGGCTAATGATTATACAATATTCTTGATAGGTGAAATATACAGATGATCATGTAATATTTCCCCTTAGATTAGTTAATTTATTTTCACTACCTCCATTTTTGAATCTGCCCCATAATATCTGCTCCCAGGGAGTGAATGACAAGAGCACAAATTCCTCTAGTGCCAGCCAACCAGAAAGAGGCTTACGACAACAGAGCAAAATTGGCCACATGCCAGCTGTTTCAAATGGTGATGGAATGCCTCACCGATTACCCAGACTTGATGATTCACATACCACCTGACGGCCTTATTGCACAATTTGATCTTCATTGTCTGACCCCGGACATGATCGTCACCGTGCGGCAACTAGAAGAGAAATGCAGGGAACAGCACCAATCATTGTACATGGCCTTCTTTGACCTCACAAAGGCCTTTGACACTGTGAGAGATTATGGAGCATCCTCCTCCGTTTTCGCTGCCCTCAAAAGTTTGTCATCATCCTCTGTCTGCTCCACGATGACATGCAAGCCATGACCCTGACCAATGGATCCACCACAGACCCAATCCACGTCCGGACCGGGGTCAAGCAGGGCTGCGTCATCGTGCCAACCCTCTTCTTGATCTTCCTTGCCGCACTGCTTCATTTCACCCTCAGCAAGCTTCCCGCTGGAGTGGAGCTAAATTATAGAACAAATGGGAATTCCATACCTCGGGAGCCTTCTGTCAGCAAGGGCAGATATCGATGACGAGGTCCAACACCATCTCCAGTGTGCCAGCGCAGCTTTCGGTCTCCTGAAGAAGAGAGTATTCGAAGACCAGGACCTCAAATCTGGTAACAATCATATAGTCTACAGAGCAGTAGTGATACCCGCTCTCCTATATGGCTCAGAGATGTGGACTATATACAGGACACACCTCAAAACACTGGAGAGATACCACTAGCGATGCCTCCGCAAGATCCTGCAAATCCATTGGCAGGATAGACGCACCAATGTCAGTGTTCTCGCTCAGGCCAACATCCCCAGCATCGAAGCATTGACCACGCTCGATCAGCTCTGTTGGGCGGGCCACATTGTCTGCAAACCCGACACGAGACTCCCAAAGCAAGCGCTCTACTCGAAGCTTCGACACGGCAAGCAAACCCCAGGTGGGCAGAGGAAACGCTTCAAGGACACTCTCAAAGCCTCCTTGATAAAGTGCAACATCCCCACGAATACCTGGGAATCCCTGGCCAAAGGCCGCCCAAAATGAAGGAAGAGCACCTCGAGCCTCATTACTGAGAGCATGCAGAAACCAAGCATAGACAGCGGAAGGAGCATGCGTCAACCCAGGCTCCCCACCCACCCTTTCCCTTTCCTTCAACCACTGTCTGCCCCACCTGTGACAGAGACTGTAGGTCCCGCATTGGACTCTTCAGTCACCTGAGAACTCACGTTTCATGTGGAAGCAAGTCATCCTCGACTCCGAGGGACTGCCTACGATGATGATGATGATGGCGGCTTGATTGCACAATTTGGGGTGGGTTAAAGTGTCTCTTGCTGCACCATTCTTTGCCCCTCGAAAATCCTCTCTGGTTCCCACTCCAACATCTTCCCCCACCCCCAGTGAAGTGGGTGCAAATGTTCTAATAAAGTACACTGAAGAAAGCACTTTAGCTGCTACATCCCGAGGAGTCTTGTCTTCGAAAATGATTTGAGCTAAGAAGTTGACATGCGCTCTAAAAGTGGGTTAAAGCTGCTTAATAATTGGGTGGTCATCTGAGGTCACTGTGTGCAATGAAATAACCAGACCATATTTAGAGTCAGCTGTTTGTTATCGGTTACAATGGATGTAACTTTCAAATTATGTCTTTCAGTTCAGCATTTGAACTTTCATTCATATCTATAACTATTGATTGCAGACAGCGAATGGTTTCTCTCTGCTTTTTGGCAGGCACAGGGATAAATCTTTGTTGCTGATAGCAAAATACAGCAATCAGGCAATGAATCAATGTATCTGCTGAATGCTTCTTGGACGGGGTTGGGGGGAGGTGCCGGGGAGAACATATCTGGAGTATGAGGAAGCATTCTAGCTCAGGATAAAGTATTTACCGACTTAGCAGAATATGGAATCAAAGACAGATTACTAACTACAATAAAGAGGTTTATAAGTTGAGCAAATTGGTATGACATGTTATTAGCCAATTCAGTGAACAGTTATATGTGACATTTTTTGTATGAATATGGGCCAAAAATTGACTACACCATGGGGGCAGGGTTGTGGTACTAATTAAAGAAACTATTACAGCGGTGAGGAGGGATGATATGTTAGAGGGATCATCAAATGAGGCCATATGTGTCAAATTGAAAAATAAAAAAGGGGCGATCACACTGCTGGGCGTGTATTATAGACCCCCAAATAGTGGGAGGGAGATTGAGGAGCAAATATGTAGGCAAATTGCTGTGAAGTCTAAAAACCGTAGGGTAGTAAAGTAGGAGATTTTAACTATCCAAATATTGATTGGAACAAATATAGTGTGAAGGGTATAGAGGGTGCGGAATTCTTGAAATGCATTCAAGAGAACTTTTTAGTCAGTATGTAGCAAGCCCAATACGAGAGGGGGCGGTTTTGGATTTAATTCTGGGGAATGAAGCTGGGCAGGTTGAAGGGGTATTAGTGGGAGAGCACTTGGATGCCAGTGACCATAATTCAGTCAGATTCAAATTGGTTATAGATAAGGACAAGGATAGGCCTGGAATAAAAGTCCTGAATTGGGGAAAAGCTAATTTTGCTAAGTTAAGGAGTGATTTGGCCACAGTGGACTGGAAACAGCTACTTCTGGGTAAATCAGTGTCGGAACAGTGGGAGGCATTCAAGGAGGAGATCCGGAAGGCTCAGGTCAAACATGTGCCCTTAAAGAAAAAGAATGGGAAAAATAGTTCTAGAGCCCCCTGGATGGCTAGGGACTTACAGGGGAGGATAACAAAAAGGGATGCTTATGCCCTATACCAACAGCTAAATATGATAGAATCTTTAGAGGAATATAGAAAGTTAAGAGGCAAAATTAAAAAGGATATTAGGAATGCTAAGAGAGAGCACAAAAAATTCTTGGCTAGTAAAATTAAGGAAAACCCTAAGATGTTCTATAAATATATTAACAGTAAGAGCGTAACTAAAGAAAGGGTAGGGCCTATTAGAGACCAAGAGGGTAATCTTTGTGTGAAGCCGAAGAATACTTTGCATCTGTTTTCACAAAGAAAAGGTTCAATGCAGATACTGCTATCGAGGAGGATTGTGATATTCTGTGATAATATAGTCAGAGAGGAAGTATTAAGGGGTTTAAAGCTTTGAAAGTAGATAAGTCCCCAGGCCCGGATAAAATGCATCCCAGGCTGTTGAGCGAAGTAAATGAAGAAATAGCAGAGGCCTTGACCATCATTTTCCAGTCCTCTTTGGATTGGGGCATGGTGCCAGAGGATTGGAGGACTGCTAATGTTGTACCCTTATTTAAGAAGGGAGAAAGGGATAGGCCGAGTAATTACAGGCCTGTCAGCCTAACCTCAGTGGTGGGAAAATTATTGGAAAAAATCCTGAAAGACAGGCTAAATCTACATTTGGAAAGACAAGGATTAATTAGGGACAGTCAGCTCGGATTTGTTAAGGGAAGATCGTGTTTGACTAACCTGATTTAATTTTTTGAGGCGGTAACCAAGAGGGTCGATGAGGGTAGTGTGTACGATGTAGTATATATGGACTTTAGCAAAGCTTTTGATAAGATCCCACATGGCAGACTGGTCATGAAGGTTAAAGCCCATGAGATCCAGGGCAAAGTGGCAAGTTGGATCCAAACTTGGCTTAGAGATAGGAAGCAAAGGGTAATGGTTGATGGATGTTTTTGTGATGGAAGGATGTGTCCAGTGGGGTTCTGCAGTGCTCAGTACTGGGTCCCTTGCTTTTTGTGGTATATATCAACAATTTAGATTTGAATATAGGGAGTATGATTAAGAAGTTTGCAGATGACATTAGAATTGGTTGTGTGGTTGATATTGAAGAGGAAAGTCATGGGCTACAGGAGGAGATAAATCTACTGGTTAGGTGGGCAGAACAGTGGCAAATGGAATTTACTTCAGAGAAATGTGAGGTAATGCACTTTGAGAGGGCTAATAAGGAAAGGGTATAAACCTTAAGTGATAGGCCACTTATTAGTGTAAATGAACAAAAGGACCTTGGAGTGCTTGTCCACAGATCCCTGAAAGTAGCAGGCCAGGTGGATAGGTGGTTAAGAAGGCATACAGAATGCTTGCCTTTATTGGCCGAGGCATAGCATACAAGAGCAGGGAGGTTATGCTTAAATTGTATAATACTTTGGTTAGGTCACAGCTGGATACTGCGTGCAGTTCTGGTCACCGTATTATAGGAAGGATGTGATTGCACTCGAGAGGGTGCAGAGGAGATTTACTAGGATGCTGCCTGGAATGGAGAATCTTAGTTATGAGAACAGATTGGATAGGCTGGGTTTGTTCTCATTGGAACAGAGGAGGTTGAGAGGAGACCTCATTGAGGTGTACAAAATATTGAGGGGCCTGGACATAGTGCATAGTAAGGGTCTATTTCTATTGGTGGAGGGGTCTATTATGAGGGGGCATAGTTTTAAGGTGATTGGTGGAAGGTTTGGAGGGGATTTGAGGGGGGGCTTCTTGACGCAGAGGGTTGTGGGGATCTGGAACTTACTGCCTGGAAGAGTGGTGGATGCAGAAACCCTCACCACTTTTAAGAGATGGTTGGATAGGTACTTAAAGTGCTGTAACCTGCAGGGTTACGGACCTAGAGCTGGTAATTGGGATTAGACTGGATAACATCTTGTTGGCCGGTGCAGATATAATGGTAAGTACTGCAGGGAATCGAATACAGCCAGTGTGATCTCCTCGACTAGTTTCGATCGCCTGGATAGGTCGGAGAGGAATATTCCTAGATTTTCTTTTTCCCTAATTGGCCTGGATTTTTATCTGTTTCTTGCCTCTCCCACAAGATCACATGGCTCCGGTTCAGGTAGGGTGTAGAATGTTTTAGTGTAAGGGGTGTCACAGTTGTGTGGGGCGGACTGGTTGGGCTGGGTGCTCTTTACCTTTCCGCCATTGTTCATAGGTTTATATGAACCTTCAGAGATGCTGACCGAGGGCTGTGCTCTCTTTGTCGGCTGTGCAGACACGATGGGCTGAAATGGCCTACTTTTGCGCTGTAAATTTCTATGTTTCTATGTTTCTATAAAGCAATTGGACCTGAGTTCAAATGCTAGGGATCATGATCAAACTCCTTATGCAGAGGTCCTATCAGTCATACAAATGAACTGTGTATCTTTGTTTGAAAGCTGTAGACTGCAGGAAGACATCAATAGACTGGTCAGGTGGGTAGACAGTGGTAAATGGAATTTAATCCAGAGAAGTGTGAGGGAATGCATTTGGGGAGGGCTAACAAGTCAAGGGAATACACAATAAATGGTAGGACACTGAGAAGTGTAGAGGAACAAAGGGACCTTGGAGTGCATGTCCACAGATCCCTGAAGGTAAAAAGATAGTTAGATATTAGGTGCATGAAACACAAAAGGTTAGTACAGCAAGTGAACAGGAAGGCCAATGGAATCTTGGCCTTTATTGCAAAGGGGATGGAGTATAAAAGCAGGGAAGTCTTGCTACAGTTAAAGAGGGTATTGGTGAGGCCACACCTGGAATACTGCGTGCAGTTTTGGTTTCCATATTTAAGAAAGGATATACTTGCTTTGGAGGCAGTTCAGAGAAGCTTCACAAGGTTGATTCCAGAGATGAGGGGATGACTTATGAGGAAAGGTTGAGTAGGTTGAGCCTCTACTCATTGGAATTCAGAAGAATGAGAGATGATCTTATTGAAACGCATAAGATTATGAGCGGGCTTGACAAGGTGGATGTAGAGAGGATGTTTCCACTGATGGGGGAGACTAGAACTAGAGGGCATAATCTTAGAATAAGGGGCCACCCATTTAAAACTGAGATGAGGAGAAATTTCTTTTCTCAGAGGGTTGTGGATCTGTGGAAGCCACTGCCTCAAAGAGCTGTGGAAGCTGGGACATTGAATAAATTTAAGACAGAAATAGACAGTTTCTTAAACAATAAGGGAATAAGGGGTTATGGAGAGCGGGCAGGGAAGTGGACCTGAGTAAATGATCAGATCAGCCATGATCGTATTAAATGGCAGAGCAGGCTCGAGGGGCCATATGGCCTTCTCCTACTCCTATTTCTTATGTTCTTATGACCTATATCTCTAACTAGGGGACATAGATTTAAAGTGATGGGTAGAAGGTTTAGAGGGGATTTGAGGAAAGAAAAATTCATCCAGAGGGTGGTGGGTTCTGGAACTCACTGCCTAAAAGGGTGGTAGAGGCAGAAACCCTTCCCAGATTTAAAAAGTACTTGGATGTGCACTTGAAGTGCCGTAACCTACAAGGCTACAGACCTTGAGCTGGAAAGTGGAACTAGTCTGGATAGCTCTTGGTCGGCCTACACGGACACGATGGGCCGAATGGCCTCCTTCTGTGCTGTAAATATCTATGGTTCTTTGGTTCTGTGATTTACAATTTCTAGTATTTGCCATTTGTAGCTTTTTTATATTTAATGTAGCATCGAACAGGCACAAAAGGGACAATGGATCCTGAGTGTACACAAATGTTGGAAAACATTTTAAAAGTCACTCTGCCGAGTAGATTGAAAAAAAATAAACTTTCCAGAAGGTATGTTTCATGCACCAAAAGTTTACTATTTCTCTTTTCCTTCTATGTGGGAGGGCATCTTGTCATTTTAGATAAATGTAATTTACAGCACAGGTGGACCGTTATCCCCTTTTCCTGGCTTGGGTTGATATCAAGCCTCTTGTGCATCCTCAATTTTAATTGTTCCACCATTGGTGGCCGAGCCTTCAGCTGCCTCGGCCCTAAGCTCTGGAATTCCCTCCCTAAACCAACTCCGCCTCTCTCTCCTCCTTTAAGATGCACCTTAAAAATTGTTGACCAAGCTTCTGCCCATCTGTCCGAACATCTCCTTATGCGGCTCGGGGTCAAATTTTGTTTGAGAATGTTCCTGTGATGTGCCTTGGGAAGTTTGACTATGTTAAAGGTGCTGCATAAATGCAAGTTGGTGTTGTTGTCTCGAGGGGTAATCGGCTGGAGCTTTGAACAGTGTCCTCTTTTATATTGCTGTCAGTAGGGAACTGGAATGTAGCCGTGTTCTGAGCTGTTCCTGCTCTTCCCCCGCATTACTTCTGCACTGTCAAACTGCTGACTGTGCAATATGACTTTTCAGTCCGTAGTATTAGCAGCAACCACAAAAACCACCGCAGAGGCTAACTGAGCAGATCAGTGGTGTAAGGGTGACTTGTAGAGACGAAGATGAACATTAAATTAAACATTGAACACTCATGAGAAAATGACTATTAATCTCCAGTTCCTCAATTTGAGCTGATCGTTATTAATGATCCTACTTATTGATATCTTTGTTGTCTGTCATTATTTAGCAGAAATCTTAACGGGGGGGGGGGGAAGTTGGATGCTAGGTGCTTTAATGAGCAAATATTCAGCAAGATTAAACATTTAGGGTGTAGGTTTTCGACATTTGGGGATTAAAGCAGGCAGGCTCCCTGCGATAGATACACTTGTCGACTGCTGTTGTGGAACGCTGCAGGTTCTGTTAAAGAACAGTTGAATTTACCGCTGAGGACAGTTAACAATCAGTCAGGGCATACCTGCAAAAATCATAGAACCAGAATATTACAGCACGGAAACAGACCATTCATTGCATAAAATATGCACAAATGTTTTTCACCACATGAGCCATTTAGTCTATCCTCACTCTTCTATTAACTGCTCCTACCTTGTAATATTCCTCCTTTTTAAGCTTTTAATTCATTTGTAATATCATCAGTGGTGTCTCCTTCAAGAACAGAAAAAAAATCATATACTAAACCCACCCCCTCCCTATTATGAAGATTCCTTTTTCTAACTTCCCTTTAACTCTTTTTGTGAGTATCTTAAATTTGGTTCCACTTGTTACCATCTCGCTGACCAGTGGATCCATAGGAACATCGGAGTAGGCCATTCAGCCCCTCAAGCCTACTCTGCAGTCAATAACCATTCATGTTATCATAGCCCTTCATTGTCTTGAAAACCTCTATCAGCTCATCTCTTAATATTCTCAGCTATAGTGAAAAAAATGAAGTAACAATCTCTCTTTACAACTGTAACCCCACATTCTCGGTTAACATCCTAGTGAATCTGTCCTACGCCTCATCCATTGCTTTGATATCCTCCCGAAATGGGGTGCCCAAAGCTGTACACAATGCTCCAAATGTTGCCTAACTGAAATCTGGTATAAGTTCAACATCATCTCTTTATCTTTTTAAGCGAAGCCTCTGATTCTAGGAAACTGCCGAGTATTCTGTTTACCTTTCTTTGACCTTATCCACTTCAATTTGGTAGGAAGAATAGTAAAAAAAAAAGGGTCCAAAATTCAGCTCCCCAAAAAGACCTCTTACCGCCAGAAAGCGGTGGCCAGCCAGCGGAGTCGAACGGCCGCCGACTTCCGGTCCAATGGCTGCCGCCCGGGAAATTTAGCTCTGGGATTTTACCAGCGGTGTTCACTTCCACCCTACTACCCCCACTCCCCCCCCAC